>NW_026652291.1:68441967-68713046 GCF_009828535.3 Hylobates moloch
AAATCTCCCCTGTGTTCCATATATCCATCCTTGCCACTTCTGCTTTCCCCCAAAACCCTGGCAGCCATTAATCTTTTTACTGTCTCCATAGTTTTGCCTTTTTCAGAATGTGATGAAGTTGGAACTGTATGGTATATAGTCTTTTCTAATTGGCTTCTTTCACTTAAATATGGATTGATGGTTCCTCAATGTCTTTTTATGACTTGATAGCTCATTTCTCTTTATTGTTGAATAATATTTTATTGTATGGATGTACCACAGTTTATTTATCCATTCATCTATTGGATGGCATTGTGGTTGCTTTTGAGTATTGGCAATTATGAATAAGTGGCTCTAAACATTTGTGGGCAGGGTTTTGTGTTTAGATAGATTTTCAATTCATTTGGGTAAATGAATGCAGTTGCTGGATTATATGGTAAGAGTGTGTTTAGTTTTGTAAGAACCTGCCAAACGGTCTTCCAGAGTGGCAGTACTATTTTATATTTTCGCCCGCAATGAGTGAGAGTTCTTTTTGCTCCTTTTGTCTATTTTTAAATTGGGTTATCTGTCTTTTTATTATTGACTTGTAAGTGTTCTTTATATATTCTAGATATAAGTCCCTTGTTGGGTGTATGATTTGCAGAATTTCTTCCCATCCTGTGGGTTGTCTTTATTTTCTTGTTGGTGTCCTTTGAAGCACAAATTAAAATTTTTATAAAGTCCAGTTTATGTCTTTTTTCTTTTGTTACTAGTTCTCTTAGTGTCTTGTCTAAAAAGGCTTTGCCTAACCCAAAGTCATTATTCATTCCTATGTATTCTTCAAAGAGTTTTACAGTTTTAGCTCTTTTATCCATTTAAAATTAACTTTTTTATGTGATGTAAGTTTGGAGTCCAACTACACTTTTTTGTGTAGGGATAATCCTGCTGTCCCAGCACCATTTGTTGGAAAGAGTACTCTTTCCCCCATTGAATTGGCACTCTTATTGAAATTAAGTGGCCATAAAATGAAGGCTTTTTTTTGGGCTCTCAATTCTGTTTTATTGATCTGCATTTGTATCCTCATGTCAGTACTGCGCTGTCTTGATTACTGTAGCTGTGAAGGAAAATTTGAAAACAGGAAGTGTGGGTCCTCCAACTTTGTTCTTTTCTTCGAGATTGTTTTGTCTATCCTGGGTCCCTTGTATTTTCATATGAATTTTAGGATTGGTTTATTTCTTTCTTTTGTTTTCTTTCTTTCTTTCTTTCTTTCTTTCTTTCTTTCTTTCTTTCTTTCTTTCTTTCTTTCTTTCTTTTTTTTTTTTTTGAGACAGAGTCTTGCTGTGTCACCCAGGCTGGACTGCTATGGTATAATCTCAGCTCACTTCAACTTCTGCCTTACAGGTTCAAGCGATTCTCCTGTCTCAGCCTCCTGAGTATCTGGGATTACAGGTGTGCATCAGCATGCCCGGCTAATTTTTGTATTTTTAGTTGAGATGGGGTTTCACCATGTTGGCCAGGCTGGTCTCGAACTCCTGACCTCAGATGATCTGCCCACTTTGTCCTCCCAAAGTGCTGGGATTACAGGTGTGAGCCACTGCACCTGGCCAATGGAATTGTTAATTTCAATTTTGAGTTGTTTTTGCTAGTGTACAGAAATACAGTTGATTTGTGTGTATTGATCTTATATGCTGCAACCATGCTGAACTGGTTTATTATTTCTAATAGTTTTAGTAGATTCATTATGTTTTTCTACATATGAGATAATATTATCTGTAAATAGAGGTAATTTTATTTTTTCTTTTCCAATCTAGATTATTTTTATTTCATTTTCTTGTCTACTTGACCTGGCTAGAACCTCCAGTACAATGTTAAATGGAAGTGGCAAGAGTGGATTTTTTTTTTTTTTTTTTTAGATGAAGGTCTAGCTCCATCACCTAGGCTGTGGTGCAGTGGCATGATCTCGGCTCACCACAGCCTTGACCACCAGGGCTCAAGCAATCCTCCCACCTCAGCCTCCTGAGTAGCTGGGACCACAGGTGTGCACCACCATGCTAGGCTAATTTTTTGTATTTTTGTAGAGACAGGGTTTTGCCGTGTTGCCCAGTCTGGTCTTGAACTCCTGGGCTCAAGTGATCTGCCTGCCTCGGCCTCCCAAAGTGCTGGGATTATAAGCACGAGCCACCGCGCCCAACCTGAGAGTGGACATTTTTGTCTTGCTCCTGATCTTAGGGAAGCAAGTCTTTTACTATTAAGTATGATGTTAGCTGTGTTTTGTTTTGTTTTTTTTTAATAGATGCCCTTTATCAGGAGTGTCTGAGGAGAAGAGAGACAGCAACAAGCAATGGAAAAATAGTGGTTGATGGGTATCTCATAGAAGGTTCTGTGCCCTACCTTTTGGACAAAGCCCCAAGGACAGGTAAAAACCTGTGACTTCCTAAGGCATGCAAAAACAGAGCCAGATTGTGCCATGCTCCATACAGGTAAAATTAGAGTTCAAAATAGAAACTGGGCTGGGTGCAGTGGTTCACACCTGTAATCCCAGCACTTTGGGAGGCCAAGGTGGGAAGATTGCTTGAGTCCAGGAGTTTAAGACCAGCCTGGGCAACACAGAGAGACCCTGTCTGTACAAAAAATAAAAAAAAAAAATCCAGGCATGGTGGTGTGTACCTGTGGTCTCAGCTACCTGGGAGGCTGAGGTGGGAGGATCGCTTGAGCCCAGGAGATCCAGGCTGCAGTGAGCTGTATTCACACCACTGCACTCCAGCCTGGGTGACAGAGCAAGACCCTGTCTCAAAAAACAAGCAATAAAAAAAAATGAATTTAAGTTGCAGGAAAATAAAGTTACATTTTTTGCTCACACAAATTGTAAACTGAAACTCATAATCACTGTGTTATTAATCACCAAATAACTTTTACATCGGGTTTTTTTTTCACTCGTAAGTGGTAATGGGTATGTATAATAATAATTTCCAGTAATGTAATCTTTTTGGATGCCTCTCCTGCTCAATATGAATCAATTCTGTTTCTGAGTGAATAAATTTTTAAACTGCTAAAACATTTTTTAGAATTAACATTGATTTTTTAAGGGGATCTCCTGTGGCTATAGCAGGGTATCTTTAATTGATTTGGAGTTAGAGAATAATACATTTATAGAAAAGACAATCACATTTTACATAGAAATCAATGCCATTTTGCCGTGTAAAGGCTTCTGGGAAGCTGACTGAAGATGTGAATCTTGAGGCATTCCCTTTTATACATTCAAATGAAACATTTATTCATTACTTTCTTATTTTGTAGGACTGTTATGTAATCAGAAGCAGGATTTCATGCAAAGTGTGGACATACATTATGATTTTCCTAATTACCACACTGCATTTTAATAGAAAAAAAATCCATCAAAATTATTGAATTTAGCCCTGGAATTCAAAACAAAAACTGTTTAAAATAATATTTTTCCTACATTTTCAAAAATTTTCCCATTTTGAGAAGCCTACATTATCATATTTCTTTGAGTGCTTACTTTACTTCTTTTTCTTCTTTAAAACTTATAAAAGCATTGATACTGTGTATTGTTTTTCACTTTATAACCAGTGGTTCTTAATCCATTAGAATCAAGTGGGTTGCTTTTATTTATTTACATTGTTTTTGTTTGTTTTTTAGAGACACGGTCTTGCTCTATCACCCAGGCTGGAGTGCAGTGGTACAATCATAGCTCACTGCAACCTCAAATTCCTGGGCTCAAGTGATCCTCCTGCCTCAGCCTCCTCAGTAGCTGGGACTACAGGTATGTGCCGTCACTGGGTTGCTTTTAAAAAATAACAACACGTGGGCCTTAGGCACCCTTGGGGGTGAGAGTTTGTCACTGATATTCTTTAAAAGCTCCCCAGTAATTTTAGCATACAGCTGGGTTAAGACTGTTGTTTAAATGATCACCAGAAATGGCGAATTTTATGGTATGTAAATTATACCTCAATAACATTGTATAAAACAATAATCACCAACAGGTATCTAAAGCCTCACCGACATAAAGTGTTTCATCCATATGACTATCAGGTGCCAACAGGCCCAGTTTTCCCATGATCGAGAGGTTTCCCCACACGAGGGACTTGCATTGCTATAAAAATGGGAAAATCCTGGGCAAACTGGGAGAGGTGGTCAGCCTATAGTATGGAAGAGATGGCTTTTCTAGATAGAAAAGAACATTTTTCCCTTCTTGGTGAAGGTTATTTGAGGAGAAACAGAGGTGGTTCTAGCTTCTTGCCCTTCTCAAAGACACTCATTGTTGCCACTTTTTTACCTCATACTCACTTATGAACACCTTGTCCTTTGACTTCAAACTCCACCACCTCACTGAAATTACCCTCTTGGAGATGACCAATGACTTTGTAATCACCAAATCCAGTGACTCATCAGTGTCTTCTGCTGATCCCTCTACCCCTTTCTTCTTGCTTTCTGTGGCATAGTATTAGAGTGTTTTTCCTACTTTGTTGAACCATTGCCATTGCCTTTGTTAGCTCTGTTTCTTTTTGTTGTCTAGGTGTAGGCATTTTTCATGGTTCTGTTGTTGGCTCTCTTTTCTTGCCTATATGTACTTATGATTTCACATGATTCCTTTCTGCATAGATTCCTATTGTCAGTAGCTGTTATCATGACCAGGACAGCCTTTCCCTCTCAGTATCTATGGCCCTAATGGGGTAACAGAAGAGAGAAAGACACACACCTGCTTGCACAATCTTAGAAAACTTTATTGTCTTCATAGTGAGCCCTGACATTATAGGGGGCAGATATGCAACATGACACATCAAGACAAATGCACAGGAGTTAACTCTGACAAAGGTTCATATTTCCTGCCTCAATAAATTGCAAACCCCATGAAAAACTCTGTATTGTCTCCCTAGCATTTGGCAAAGTGCCTGGTACATAGTAGGTGTTAATAAATAAATAAGGAGCTGTACATCTTCAATAGCAACACATTTGCTGTTGTTTCTCAGTTCAGCCTTTCTTACACCATTCTCAGTCACATGCCAAAATTAGTAGAGGGAGATGGGAAAGGCCTGATTGCAGATGAAGGGGTTTGGCCTGAGTGTTCTCTTAAGTTCTCTCGGTATTTTGTGACATATAGTATTTACCTAGGAGCCCTGGAAAAGTTTCAGGATGGATCTAGATACTTTAAAGATAAAGTTATTCCCATCCCAATTTCCATTAAACCTCAAGTTTCCATACATGATAACAACACTGTGTAACTGTATCCCAGTCAAAATAACCACACAATATTCTAAGTAAAAAGGAAAGCAGGGAAATGGTCTGTAGGGAGCCTAGAAGAAAGGGAGTCACAGGGGAAGACTCGGACATCATGTCTCTTCTGTTTAGAAAGTTGGTGGACAGATCACTAGCAGATGCTTTACTGCTTCTTGGCAAATGTCTCTCTATGGGGCTAATGAGCTGCGTGAGGCTAAGCTAGCCAGTGGAGATTGTTCACCTAATTCTATCTCTGATTTTGTGATCAGCAAGCAGGAGTCAGATTATGTTGTAGCAACCAACATGGACTTTTCTACAGGTACGAACTAAGCAATGTGAGCTCTAGAGTTGAGTTGACAATTATGTTTCTCATTTTAAAGTTTTGACTTTATGTTAGTCTGTAGCTGTAGCATGCGTTAGTTGTCCCAAGCCCAGTCATCTCTGGATGCACTGACAAAATGGAATTTTTCTTTTCTTTTTTTTTTTTTAAAAAATGTATAATTTATTATATATGTATGTATTCCTTAACAATATGTTGTATAACCCAACAACAAAATATACATCAATGAAAATGACAGCTATAAAACAATAAAATGTATGAATTCTAGAGACATGTTGAGTGAAAAAAACCAAATCCTTAGACTACATAGAGTATGATACAATTCTTTTGAAGTTCAAAAAGAAAAAAAACTATAAAATAAGCCACTTTAGGGATACATATGTATTTTAGGTCTTTCTACATGCGAACAAAACTATTAAAAAGAGAGCAGGGGGTGGGCAAAGATAGGAGAAGAGCTCAAATAGATAAAATACAAGCACTCATAATGTTATTCTTAAGTTAGGTGATGAGTTATTATGCTTGATAATTTATTTGCATTCCACATTTACCCTTTTATAAGCATCAAATATTACATTTAAATATAAGTCCCAAATTATGTATAAAGTGTTGATAAAATTTATATCTGCATGGTTGTTCCTAAAACTATGCTTATTTTATCAAGCAGAGTTCTTAGTTTTAGGCAATTCAGGTTAGTTTTAACAACAGCAAAAAAATGATTTTATTAAAAGTAATTCTCAGAATCTCTAGGACTGGAAGAATGTAGTGGCTACATCAAGGAGACAACACTGTGAAACAGCATGCTGACCCCTGAGACAACATGTCTGGCTTTCCTTTTCTACCTCTGAAATTCCTATTTCATGTCTCTAGCTCTAAACTTCTCTTGAGTTCCAGTCATCTGGGCATCTCCACCTTCGTATCCCAGGCCCATCTCAAACTCATTTTTTTTTTTTGGTGTCAGGGTCTCACTTGGTCACCTAGGCTGGAGTGCAGTGGTGCAATCATGCTTCACTGCAGTCTCCACCTCCCAGGTTCTAGCGATCCTTCCATCTCAGCTTCCTCAGTAGCTGGGACCATATTGTTATTTTTTGTAGAGACAGGATTTCCCTGAGTTGCCCAGGTTGATCTCAAACTGAGTCCAGCGATCCTCCTGAGCTCAAGTGATCCTCCCACCTCGGCCGCCCAAAGTGATGGGATTACAGGTGTGAGCCACCTCACCTGGCCTCAAACTTATTCCTAAATGCAAATTACTAACCTCAAACTTCCAGTCCTGTATCGTACCTGCTTTGGATTTCTTCAGAGGACCTCTAGCTTGCATAGCACTTACTTGTTTTATCCACTGTTTGTTTCTGTCCACCACAATATAAGCTCCATGAGACAGGAGTTTGTGTATGTTTTGTTCACTGCTGTATTCCCAATACCAACAATAGTGCCTAACATGCAGTGGGTATTCGATGGATATTTGTTGGGTGAATGGAGTCCTTTCAGTCTTGTTTTCAAATATCTTTTAGGTTAATGTTGTCCTTTCCCTTCTTATTGACACCATTACGTTAGACTATGAAATAGAATCTACCAAATCTCATATAATCTAGGTTTTTGTTACTTTAACCCTGTGCATCACTGCCAGATCAATCCTACTTGGAACTTAACTCTCATTATGTCACTCCCTTACTTGTAGCTCAATACAGTTTAAACATAGGATCTTCAGCCAGGCATTTGGAGCTACCACAATATGACCCCAATCTGTCACTTCAATTTTCTTTCCTGCGATTCCTTTACAGATGCCTTATAGTACAACCAAATTGGGCTGCTTGTTCTTTGAGTATTTCTTGAACTTTCCTACCTCTGTACTTCTCCCATTCAGTTACTTTGCTCAGGAATGCCTATTTCCAGCTGTTTCTGTTGGTATTTGCTTTTGTATGGCTAATAATATTCATAGATGACTTTTTAAAAATTTATCCATTAAAAAAATTGACATTGTGATCAGATGAGGATTTAGCTCTTTTATACTATCACACTTCACCTCTGTACCACATAGCTTCTGTTTTTCCCTCCGGTTCCTCTGTCCTATATGGGCCACATCAACAGCTTCCGTGCCTCTGGCTCCTTGCTGGGTTTGGACAGTGACATGTTCAAGGGAGGGAGGTAAGGGAGGTGAGGGAGGTGAGGGAGGTGAGGGTGTTTATTACCCCAACTCTCTTCCACTGTCCCTCAAACGAGGGTTATTGCTCCTTTCAATATGGCCTCCTTTTCACAGTCTTCTTTTGGATTTTGGTCAGCTCCCTCCCTCTTTCTTTCTTAGGGGACCCAACCCTGGGTTATTAAATATCCCTGTAATTTCCTTACATGCTGCCCACATTTTTGGAGATAATTTTTTATAAAGAAACCCCTCTGGTTAATCCTAATCTGAGTGCACTCTCTGCTTTCTGTTGGGATTTGGCTGACAGATGTATTCTCCTTGCATCCTCCCAATTTAGTTGTATTAAAATTTTTGTTACATCAATATTATTATTATTATTGTTATGTTTTTTTGAGACGGAATCTCTCTCTGTCGCCCAGGCTGAAGTGCAGTGGGGTAATCTCAGCTCACTGCAGCCTCTGCCTCCCAGGTTCAAGCGATTCTCCTGCCTCAGCCTCCCAAGTAGCTGGGACTACAAGTGTGCACCGCTGCGCCTGGCTAATTTTTGGTTTTTTTTTGTAGAGATGGGATTTCACCATGTTGGCCAGGCTGGTCTTGAACTCCTGAGCTCCAGTGATCTGCTCACCCTGGCCTCCCGAAGTGTTGGGATTACAGGCGTGAGACACTGCGCCCAGCCTATGTGTAACTTGTGCTGCTTCTTCCTAGGAAGACAGTTGAACATATTAGACATTCTATTTCTTCTTCTGGAAATTTCCCTCCTGAGTACTACCGTCTTTTTTTTTTTTTTTTTTTTTTTTCAATCATGCTTAGGAATCGTCTAGGCTTGCATTCAATATCTCTGGAATCCTATGACTTTTTCTTGGTTTACTCTTTTGATTACTGAAAAATATATAATAGTAGTTTCGTAAGAAGTGAGAGGCAAATTCTTTGAGGTCTTGACTCTCGAAAAAGTTCTTGATAATTTGGTTGGGTACAGAATACTATGTTGAAAATGGCTTTTCCCTCAGGATTTTAAAGGCATTGGTTTATTATCTTTTATTATCTTGTGTTTTTGATGAGAAGTGCAATACCATTCTAATTTTCTAACTTTTTTTTTTTTCGAGACAGAATCTTGCTCTGTCACCCAGGCTGGAGTGCAGTGGCGTGATCTCGGCTCACTGCAACCTCCACGTCCTAGGTTCAAGCAGTTCTCCTGCCTCAACCTCCCAAGCAGCTGGGATTACAGGTGCCCACCACCACACTTGGCTAACTTTTGTATTTTTAAGTAGAGACGGGGTTTTACCATGTTGACCAGGCTGGTCTTGAACTCCTGACCTGGTGATCTGCCCACCTCAGCCTCCCAAAGTGCTGGGATTACAGGCGTGAGCCACCACGCCCAGCTTTTCTAACTTTTGAGTGTGATTTTAAGAAGTGTTTAGAAGATGAATCTTTGTGTTAGTCTTTTGATTTTTTTCACTGTGATTGACCTGTGATACATCCTTTCACCCTGGGTATCTGTGTCCTTAAGTTCTTAACATTTTTTTTCTTGCAATATTATAGAATACATTCTCAGCTGCCTGCTCAACAGACATTCTCTTCATATTCTTTGCTAATAGAATCCCGTTTTTATCTGGGCAACAATGTGTCCAGACCTACAGGATAGATACATCATGATTGTTAAAACAAATCATGGTAATCCCATTTCCGTTTGCCAGATGCAGCATTTACTGTTCCAGCTTACCTTGTAACTAAGGGTGAATATGTAATACATTTCTTCTGGTCAATACGATAAAGGAAGTATCCTCGGGGAAGGAGAGGCTTCAGGGAATGGTTTTATTTTCCAATATAAGCCACAAGCATGGGAAGGGCTTATTGTGTTACCTCTTTTCTCTTCTTTGGATTTGACTGTGAGAGAGCATATTGTCACCTTAAAATTGTAATAGCCATCTTACTGTCAAGTGGGGACAAGCCTAAGGCAAAACGCCAAAATACTGAGACTGTCAGAGTTGATTGAGTCAGTACATCAAACCAGGCCCAGTTCCTCCAGACTTCATGTTATCTGAGATAATGGAACACTTTCATTATTTTAGCCATTTTGTCAGGGGCAGGCAAATGACTTCTGATTGGAGCATAGTCCTTTGATAAGTTTTTCTCTTCATTTTCTCCGTCTGTTTCTGGAATTTCTATTAGCTGGAGCCCCTGGATTCATTTCTTTACCTTTTCCCCTCTTCCTTTTCCCCATCCCCTTTCTCACTGTTCTAATTTCCTGGGAAATTTCCTCAATTTTAGCCGCAACCATTCTACTAAATTATTGATTTAAGCCATCAGGTATTTAGTTAACAAGGTCTCTTCTTCTCTGTTAGGTCTTAAGAAATGTATCTTGTCTCATAAATGTAACATTTTTTAAAAATTAGAGGCTAGTAATTATTGTTTTGAAAAGTTTTCTTCTGCTACCCGCATTGTCTTTATTTCTTCTGAATTCCTTTTCCACACTGTTGTCTTTAGGGTAAAGGTATTCCTCAACTGTTGGGTGAAACTAGGCTGTCTTTTTATATTTGCAAATGGTTCTTAAAAGTTGATTGGGAGCTTTATGTATGTGGATGGACTTCCTTATAGGTGATGAGGCAGCGAGCAAGCTTTTTTGTTTTTGAGACCCCAAAATAGCAGTTTCTGCAGATCTTTTAGGATTTTAAATTTCTTCAAAGAAAATCATCAAAGGGATATACAGATATGTGCAAGCGTTCTAGGAGTAGGGTGGGTGAAAGGGATTATGGGCCCCACAGTTTACTACCTAGACTTTCACTTAATCCTTGTCAGTGATGTACTGCTAAATATTAACAACTAGTTATGTGAAAGGGGGAAAAAAAGACCTGATTTGTAGCATTTGCCAACATCTGTGTGTCATTATTCTCAACATGGCCAATTTCAGCCTACCAACATGATGTCATTTAACGTGGAGTTGGGAAGATACACATAGTAGCTTGCCATCATCACATAGTAGTTCTACCATACAGACACAATAGGTGTAAACAACCTCGAGGAAATAGTAAAATATAGTAAAAATAATTAGGCAGTTATAAGCTTTGAATATTGAGTATGTCTGTTTTTAATACAATTTATTTAGTTGTAAGCGTATATAATTTAAATTTTTTAAATGACACTGTTTAACGACTGGCTTGCAAAATTCCTGAAAATTTAGCAATCAGTTCTGGTGAGCTGGTACAAATTAGTTCCAGGGCATCACTGCTGTTTCCAGTCCTAGGCCCAACCCTCACCATTTACTGTGTCTGGCCTTCCTGATTCTGGAGCCTCTATTGCCGATTTTCTCTTGAGAATATTGTTCTGGTAGCCTGCAAGGTGTTGTGGTGAAGGATGAAGGATAAAGTGTTATAGCCTAAATGTATGGGTTGTGACTGAGTAAACCTAGGAATCTATAGCTTATTCTACAGGCTTTTGACAAATCCCTATATTTTCAGCCACCTACCTAAGTGCTTGCCTTCGACAGTGCCTAGCACCACGGAGTCCTGAGCCCTCTTTGTCTCTTCCAGTAAAAGAAGCTTCTCTGCAGACATCAAAGAGCAGTGCCTCTGCCTTCCTGGGTCAGGTGCTGCTGTTCTACCTGCTTCCTCTTCTAAGATGTTGACATCACTTGTTGGTTATTATCTTTTCTCCCATTCTCTTTGTCCTTGTGGGTTTATACCTTTTATATGTCCTTTCTACATTTTAGTGGCAGCAGATAAATAAGTGTATTCAATTAGGTTTGTTTAGCTGGAAGAATAGCTCAATAAGTATTGCATTTAAAATTTGTTGAATTGACTTCAGATTCCTGGAGTTGTTGTAGCAGCAACTAAACTCTGTCAATTAGCAGAAACTCACTAACTACTGATTTATTTAGTGTATTATTGTATTCTAGGCTATTAGATACCCACTTTGATTTTTCCTCTATTCTTTCCTTAAAATGAACTTTTTATTTTAGAGTAGTTTTAGATTTATAGGAAAGTTACAAAGATTGTACAGAATGTTCTCATATACCCTCACCCAATTTTCCCTATTATAAATATCTTACCTTAGTATGTTACATTTGTCACAATTAACGAACCAATACTGATACATTATTATTAATTAAAGTCCATACTTTATTCAGGTCTCCCTAATTTTTACATGACGTCCTTTTTCTGCGCCAGGATCCTCTTCAGGATACCACATTACATTTAATCAGCATATCTCCTTCGGCAAGTCTTGGCTGTGGCAGTTTTCAGACTGTCCTTTTTTTTGATGACTTTGACAATTTTGGAGAGTACTGATTAGGTATATTATAGAATGTCCCTCAACTTGGATTTGTTTTTCTCATCGTTAGACTGAAGTTATGGGTTTTTGGGAGGAGGACCACAGAAGTTAAATGTCATTTTAAATATATCGTATTAAGTGTCTGCAATACTTAATGCAATTTTGATTCTAACCACTTGGAATAGCACAGACTCCAAGTTAAAGTCACAATCCTCAGCAAGACTGCTCTCACTTCAGATGCCAGCCATACATTTGGGGGTTCCCAGGCCACCCACACTTCTGCCCAACCAGCTACACATTCAGGGGTTCCCACAAGCCCTTCAGCTTTGATAATTCCCTAGAATGACTCTACGGAACTCAGGGAAGATCTATACTTATGATTACAACTTTATTATAAAGCATACAAATCAGGGACAGCCAAATGAAGAAACACATAGGAAGAGGCCAAGGAGAGCCTCAAACACAAACTTTCATGTCCTCTCCCCATGGAGTCAGAATGTGTCACGCTCCTGGCACATCAATGTGTTCACAACTGGAAAGCTCTTCTGAGCTGTGGTGTCTGGAGTTTTGAATTAGGATTTCATTACACAGGCATGATTGATGGATTGAATTATTGGCCACATGTTTGAACTCAGTCTCCAGGACCCCTCCCCTCTATGGAGTTGATTGAGCTGTGTTGATATCACCTGGCTCAAAATCTCCAGCTCTCTAATCACATGGTTGGTCTTTCTGGCATGCCAGCCCCCGTCCTGAACTATCTTATTAGCATAAATTCTATGATCTGAGGGGCTCATGAATAACGGTCACTCTTATTACTTGGGAAATTCCAAGTATTTGGCATCTTCCTCCCAGGAACCAGGGATGAATGAAGGCCAGTCAAATTCTTTACTATACAGGATACTATCAACATGACTTATCACTGATGATGGTGACCTTGATCACCAGGCTGAGGTAGTGTTTGTCAGGTTTCTCCACTGTAAAGTTACTCACTCCCCTCACCTTTTCCATACTCTACTCTTTGGAAGGAAGTCACTACAGGCACTTCAGATATAAAAAGTTATGCTCAACCTCCTTGAGGAGTAAATATTTACATTAAATTAATCGGAATACTTTGACAAGAGAGATTTGTATTTTCCTCCTATTTATCTATTAATTATTTACTTTATATCAGTATGGGTTCATGAATATTTTATACTTTGGGTTATAATCTAATAGAGCTTTATTTTACTACTCACATTGTTCTAGCCTTGGTTGTTGGGTAGTCTTGCAGAGGCATCTTGTGTTCCTTTGACTTCCTCCCGTCACTGTGAATTTGTTTTTGTTTGTTTTTAGCACTTCCTTTCTTGTACTACAAGATGCTCTAAGCTCATCTTCCATTTCCTGCCCCAGTCCTAGAGCCAGCCGTTTCTCTAGAGAGCACTGGTTTTTTTAAAATTGGAGAATAAGTTTTATCTACATTCTTTTTAATCATTTTCTTTTCTTTCTGACTTTTGTTTAAACTTTATTTTTGGAAATAATATAGCTAGTCAGTGCTCATTCTCATTTTGGGTGGGATTACTGAGATACAGAAACGGTAAATCAGGGTCTGTCTTTCCTCTTGCACAGGAGACAAAAACAGCATTTTAAGTAAAAATTGCAGTTGCAAAGACCCGGAGTGTTTTCTTTTTGACGACCCCCATAATCCCAGAAGGGATGGAATTGTCTAAAATGAAAAAGAGAAGCACAATTCAGGGAGTTGTTGGATGAGACTATGGAAATAGCAAGAGAAAACATGATTTTGACTTCATGATTTTTGTCTAGATTTTTATTTTGGAGATTTAGCACTGGAATTTCATCCCTGGGAGGCCTAGGATATCTGTTTTCTCACCAACATTTTATGTTATGAAGAATTTAAACATATAACAAAGTTGAAATAATTTTAGCATGAAATAATTTTATGGTGAACTCTATTGATATCACCTAGATTTTATCAATAACTGTTTACACTCCTTGCTCTATCACATATCTGTTCATCCCTCTATCCATCTATTAATCTTCTTATTTTTTATATATTTTAATTGCAGATGTCAGTATACTTCCCCCTAATACTTCAGCATGTGTGTCAATAGAGTTCAATATTTATTTACAGTTTTTAAAATGTAAAATTTATATATAATGAAATGTGCAAAGTGTCCATCCATCAACAGATGAATATATAAAGAAAATGTGGTATATATACACAATAGGATATTATTCAGCCATAAACATGAATAAAATATAGTGATTTGCAACAACATGAATAGAAGTGGAGCCATGTTGGCCAGGCTGGTCTCAAACTCTTGACGTCAGGTGATCCGCCCGCCTGAGCCTCCCGAAGTGCTGAGATTAAAGGCATGAGCTACTGTGCCCAGCCTTAATTGCCTTTTATTTATGAAAATACCACAAGTTTAAAATCCATTATTTTATTGATTGGGCATTTTCCTATTGGGGCTACTACGAAAAGAGCTGTTATGACCATTTCCGATTAAGTCTTGTGAGCTATATGTTTTCATTTCTCTTGGGTAAATGCTTAGCAGTGCAATTGCTAGGTCATAGAACAGGTGTATATTTAAGCCTCATAATGCCAGACCACTTTCCAAAATGGTTGCACCACTTAAAATTTGCTCTAACAAAGTGTATGAAAGTTCCGATTTCCTCACAGCCTTGTCAGTGTTTGGTTTTGTCAGTTCTTTAAATATTTGAGATTCTGGTGAATATGTAGTGATACATCATTGTAGTTTTAATTTGTATTTCCCTGTTGACTAATGATACTGAGCACTTTTTCATGTGCTCATGGCTATTCATGTAGCTTCACTTTGATGAAGCATCTTTTCAAACCTTTTGTCTATTTTTCAATTCAATTTTTGTGTGTGTGTGAGTTCTGGTATTTCATTATGTTTTAGATCAATGCTGTCCAGTAGAATTTCCTACATTTGTTCAAAATGTTCATTGTAAAATGTGTCTACTGTAAATGAGAAAAAACTGTATTTAATTTTGATCAATTTACATTGATATAGCTACATTGTCTGATGACTAGCATATCGAATAGTGTAGTTCTAGATACGAGTCCTTTTTGGATACATGTTTTGTGAATATTTTCTCCCACTCTGTGGCTTGGCTATTCATTTTCTTTTTTAAAAAAAATTAAAAACAGAATTTTTAAGTTTTATGGAAGTATGATAGTTGTATATATTTATGGGGTACATGTGAGATTTTGATATAAGCATATAATGTGTAATGATCAAATCAGGGTAACTGGGATAACCATCACCTCAACCATTTATTGTTTTCTTTGGGTTAGGAAGATTCCAATCCCACTCTTCTATTTATTTTTAAATATACAATGAATTATTGTTAACTGTAGTCACCCTATGTTGCTACTGAACACTAGAGCTTATTCCTTCTATCTAACTGATTTTTGTACCTATTAACCAACTCGTATTTATCGCCCTTCCACGCTGCCCTTCCCAGCCTCTGATAACCATCAATGTATTCTCTATCTTCCTGAGATCAAGTTTTTCACATATGCGTGAGAACACATGATATTTGTCTTTCTATGCCTGGCTTATTTCACTTAACGTAATATCCTCCAGTTCTATTCATGTTGTTGCAAATGACAAGATTTCATTCTTTTTTACGGCTGAATTATATCCTATTGTGTATATAAACCACATTTTCTTTATCCATTCATCTGTTGATGGATGGACACTTAGGTTGATTTCATATTTTGGCTATTGTGAATAGTGCTGCAATAAACATGAGAGTGCAGATATCTCTTTGATATGTTGACTTTCTTTTTGGTTATATACCCAGCAGTGGAATTGCTGGATCAAATGGTGTTTCTAGTTTTTTTTGTTTGTTTGTTTGTTTTGTTTTTTTGTTTTTGAGACGGAGTCTCCCTCTGTTGCCCAGGCTGGAGTGCAGTGGTGTGATCTTGGCTCACTGCAACCTCCGCCTCCCGGGTTCAGGTGAGTCTCCTGCCTCAGCCTCCCAAGTAGCTGGGACTACAGGCGCCTGCCACCACGGCCAGCTAATTTTTGTATTTTTAGTAGAGACAGGGTTTCACCATTTTGCCCAGGCTGGTCTTGAACTCCTAACCTTGTGATCTGCCTGCCTCGGCCTCCCAGTGCTGGGATTACAGGCGTGAGCCACTGCACATGGCCAGTTTTAGTTTTTTGAAGAAGTTCTATACTATTTTCCATAGTGGCCGTACTAATTTATATTCCCACCAACAGTGTAGAAGGGTTCCCCTTTCTCCACATCCTCACCAGCATCTGTTATTGCCTGTCTTTTTGACAAAAGCCATTTTAACTGGGGCGAGATGACATCTCATTACGGTTTTGATTTGATCTGATAATTAGTGATGTTGAACATTAAAAAAAACCTGAATACCTGTGTATATTTATTTGTACATCTTCTTTTGAGAAATGTCTGTTCAGATCTTTTTCTCACTTAAAAATCAGACTTTTTTTTTTCCTGCTATTGAGGTGTTTGAGCTCCTTATGTATTCTGGTTATTAATCCCTTGTCAGATGGGTAGTTTTCAAATATTTTCTCCCATTCTGTGGGTTGTCTGTTTACTTTGTTTCCTTAGCCGTGTGGAAGCTTTTTAGCTTGATATGATCCCATTTGCCCACTTTTGCTTTGGTTGCCTGTGCTTTTGAGTTCTTACTCAAGAAATCTTTGCCTGAACAAATGTCCTGGAGTATCTCCTCAATGTTTTCTTCTAGTAGTTTCAAGTTTCAGCTCTTAGATTTAAGTTTTTATTTTGATTTGACTTTTGTGTATGGTGACAGATGGGGGTCTAGTTTCATTCTTTCTCACATGGACATCTAGTTTCCCCAGCACCATTTATTGAAGAGACCGTTCTTTTCCTAATGTATGTTCTTGGTCCCTTTATTGAAAATGTGTTGACTGTAAATGCATGAATTTATTTCTGGGTTCTCTATTCTGTTCCATTGGTGTATGTGTCTGTTTTTATGCCAGTACCATGTTATTTTGGTTACTACAGCTTTGTAGTATGATTTGAAGTAGGTAGCTTTGTAATATAATTTGATGCCTCTAGCTTTGTTCTTTTTGCTTATGATTGCTTTGGCTATTCTGGTTCCTTTGTGGTTCCATATAAATTTTAGGATTGTTTTT
This sequence comes from Hylobates moloch, assembly GCF_009828535.3. Lineage (NCBI taxonomy): Eukaryota > Metazoa > Chordata > Mammalia > Primates > Hylobatidae > Hylobates > Hylobates moloch. The sequence continues at coordinate 68,459,066 of NW_026652291.1, forward strand.
CCTATTTCTGTGAAGAATGTTATTGGTATTTTGATAGGGTTTGCATTGAATCTGTAGATTGCTTTGGGTAGTATGGACATTTTAACAATATTGATTTTTCCAGTCCATGAACATGGAATATCTTTTTCCTTTATTTTTTTCATCAATGTTTTACAGTTTTCATTTTAGAGATCTGTATTAGTCCATTCTCACACTGCTATAAAGAAATATCGGAGACTGGGTAATTTATAAAGAAAAGAGGTTTAATTGGCTCATGGTTCTGCAGGCTATATAGGAAGTGTGGCTGGGGAGGCCTCAGGAAACTTACAATCATTGTGGAAAGTGATCATTGTGGAATGTGAAGGGGAAGTAGAAACATCTTCACGTGGCCAAAGCAGGAGGAAGACTGAGATGGGGGAGCTGCCACACACTTTTAAAAAACCAGATTTCGTAAGAACTCTATCAGTAGAACAGTACCAAAGGAGGAAATCTGCCCCGATGATCCAATCACCTCCCATCAGGCCCCACCTCCAACATTGGGGATTACAACTCAACATGAGATTTGGGTGGATACACAAATCCAAACCATATCAACTCCTCCTCCTTCTCCTTCTCCTTCTTCCTCTCTTTTTCTCTTCCTTCTCCTCCTCCTCTTTCTCTTCCTCCTCCTCCTCCTGCTCCTCCTCTTCCTCCTCCTCCTCCTGCTCCTCCTCTTCCTCCTCCTCCTTCTCATTCTTCTCCCTCTTTTTTTTTTTTTTTTTTTTTGACGATCTCACTTCCATTGCCTAGGCTGGCATACAGGGGTGCAGTCTTGGCTCACTGTAGCCTCAACTTCCCGGACTCAGTTGATCTTCCCACCTCAACCTCCTGAGTAGCTGGGACTACAGGTGCACACCACCATGGCTGGCTAATTTTTTGATTTCAGTAGAGGGGATTTTGCCATGTTGCCCAGGCTGGTCTCAAACTCCTGGGCTCAAGTGATCCGCCTGCCTCACCCTCAAAAAGTGTGAGCTGTTGTGCCCAGCTGAGATCTTTCACTTATTTGGTTAAGTTTATTCCTAGGTGTTTTATTTTATTTGTGGCTATTGCAAATTGGCTATTCATTTTCTTAGTGGGATCTTTTGATGTGCAGAAGTTTTAAATTTTGATCACGCCTAACTTGTACATTTTTTAAAATGGCTTTTGTGTTCTGTGACACATCTAAGAAACTTTGGATCACTCCTAAGTCAGGAGGAAATGCTCTCATTTTGCACTTTCTCAAGAAATTTTAGAATCAGCTCATTAATTGCTGGGATTATGATTGGGGTTTTGTTGAATCTATAGATAGCGTGCAAGTAACATTGACTTTGATATTTTTAATTTGAGATTTTCAGGAATGGATGTCTATGTTGGTCGATGTATTTTAATACTTTGGCGAAAGGAAAACAGGGTCTGATCAGTCTTCTGTGTTTTAGGCAAGAAGAGAGCCTATAATAGTCTACAAAATACTTCTATTTTGTGTTGTTTACTCAGAAGGACTTTGGACAACAATTTCTTTGACTGAAACTGGGGTCAGAGTTGCAGACTCCCTGGAACATGAAAAGTCAATAATCTAGTTCCCAAAAGGTAGACAAGAAACTATTCCCAAGATGAACAAATGATGAGAATAGAGGTAAAGGTGAAAATGACGGTAAAGGTGAAAAATCCATTTATAACTCTTCCATTTGTATTCTTTAAGGAAGAAAATATACCTTGTGCTTTTTCTGGTCTGCAGCATCTCTAAACTATTTGCCTTTATTTTGTCAAAAGTATTTTAGGAAGAGTGAAGTTACACAACTTTGTTCTCTTCAGTTCTTATTTTAATTCAATATGAGCTTGGAAGAAGAATCTACAGATTATTTCATTTAATCCCTTCATGGTGTATGAAGTAAACAGATTTAGAGTTAAATGATTTGTCTGAGGCCATGCAGCTAGTTAGCAGCAGAGTTCTGACAACATCCCAGGCTTTTCTATCTCTCTACTCCACTGATATTTCCAGTCTGCATTGCTTTTATAATAGCTAACCACTCACTAACTCCTGATCCCATACAATGTGCCTGGCGCTGTGCTACATATAGGTGATATAAATTATCATTATAATATACTTTTGTTCCTCAAATACCACATAGCTCTATGTAGTAGAAGACATATGAAAACGGTAAAAGGGGCCAGGTGCGGTGGCTCACGCCTATCATCCCAGCACTTTGGGAGGCCAAGGCAGGCAGATACCTGAGGTCAGGAGTTTGAGACCAGCCTGGACAACATGGTGAAACCCTGTCTCTACTAAAAATACAAAAATTAGCTAGGTGTGGTGGCAGGCACCTGTAATCCCAGCTACTCGGGAGGCTGAGGCAGGACAATCACTTGACCCGGGGAGGCAGAAGTTGCAGTGAGCTGATATTGTGCCACTGCACTCCAGCAGGGGTGACAGAGCAAGACTCTGTCTCAACTGATTGTAAGGAAGTCCAACCACGATTGTATGAGAGAGACTTGACATAGGCTAGCATTGCTAACTTAAATTTATAAAATGAAAGCAATCAAACTGCACGTTAATTTCATGTTCTATTAAATAAAATGTTAACTGTTAAGGAAGGTGAAGTCTAATGCTTGATGAAATTATCAGAGAAGTCTTTATAGAAAAAGAAAAATTTGAGACAGAATTTCAAGGAATGATGGAATTAGGAAGGGTAGAGGGATTATAAACTATTATAATTGGGACACAACGAATATGTTAATAAAAACTTGAATACCTTATAAATTAAAATGCAATTTCAATGCAGTTCAAGACAAGGACATTACATATGTTTATGGGCTTCTGAAATAAATTACTTTTAACTAAAACTAATGAAACACAGATTTATATGAGAAGCTTAGAGGTAAATTAAGTCGTGAAGTAGGCATTCAGATTTCTTTCTGCAGAAGTAGTGATATTTCCCCCAGGCACCTCTCTTATGGTAGCTGGTCCTAATGGAATACTGTTTTGTCAGTAGCATGCAGTAGTCCTGTATAGGTAATAAGAGACCTCCATCTCCATATTGCTTTCAGCAATTTGCCCTAAAACAAATAATCTAAACTCTTTGATTCCTCATTTCCATATGCAGTAATAGGACTAATAATAACTGCCCTGTCAATCTCATGGCAGTTGTGAAAATGAATATATACAATTTTTATTTATCAATTATATTATACCTCAATAAAGCTGGAGAAAATGAGAAATGTACAGATTATGGTTCAATGAAGATTCTATGAAGATATTTTTAGGGACAAAATCTGCAGTGTTGTCTGCAGCATTGACTTGCTTGTCTCCAAAGATTATAATAGCATTAATCATATTTTTCCTTGGGTTTAGATAACTATATGGTATGTGTGCAGTATGATTAATTGAATGCTTCATATGTACTGAATCTTTTTTCATGAACTAGGCTGATTTACAATGATGTAGTTAGCAGTTATTTAGTGTGTCATTGGAAAATTCTTGTTTATATTACTTTTTATTTATACGTTATGTACAAAAAATTGTCTTCTTCATACTTGTATCCATATTACTTACATAATTGAAGAATGATGATGAACTGCTAATGTAGACAGAGAATGGAGATGAAACTAATTTCTTAAATAACCACTGAAGAGAAGACTGGTCATGGAGAGAAGAGCAGAATAAGAATTATAATCATGTTTAATTTTTCTTTCACTTGGAAATGACTTTAGTGGGTTCAACCATTACTAAGAAAAATAGAATTTGATTTGTGAAACAAAGAGATTCTTCAATTCACTGAAAGCAGATTGAAGAATCTCTTTGTTTCACAAATGTCACTATTCTCTAGTATCTAATATTAAAATATTTTATAGGGTTGGCAATTAATATTATAAGATGAATGAATTATTAATAGTTAATAACATTTAATAACTCTCAACAAAGATTCAAAATGCACAAAGGTTTTAATTTTGTAACAAAATGTGCAATTTTTTCCACAAATGGCAAAGAAGAGTTGCTCACAAGAAACTATACCTTGACTGTAGACTTATTAAAATCTAGGTTATTGAGTATTAGTTATCTATTGCTGCATAAAAATTGCACAAACTTGGTGGTTTAAGACAATATGCATTTATTATCACACGGTATCTGTGGGTCAGGAATCTGGGCACAACTTGAGTCCTTTGCTTCATGATCTGTCACAAGACTGCACGGAAGAATCTGCTTCCAATCTCACATGGTTGCTGGCAGAATTCAGTTTCTTGCAGGCTGTTGGACTGAGGGCATCAGCTCTCTGTTGGCTATTGGCTGTTCTTTGCCACATGGGCTTTTCCATGGGGCATTTCACAACATGATAGCTTGCTTTATCAGAGCCAGTTGAGGGTCTCCTAGCAAGACAGATATACCATGTTATGTAATATAATCATAGAAGTGATATCTATCAGTTTTATTGTATTTTATTGATTAGAAGCAAGTTCTAGGTCCTGCTCACTCTCGGGAGGGACTTACACAAGGGTGAGAATACCAAGAGGTGAGGATCACTGGGGGCCATCTTAGAGTCTGTTGAAAAAGAATGGATTAATTTGACATATGGCAGAGCGAAAAGAGAGGGTAAACTCAGATGCTTATTAACAATTCATATCCAATTAATTCTATAATCCAGAAGCAATTGGTGGGAACGGCTTAATAGAATTTCCAGTTAGCTATATAGTATCACAAACTAATAAGCACAAGGTACTAAGTGCATTATTTTCTTCTTCTATGATTCTGCTCTGTCTCCAGTGCTGTCAGCTATGAAATGAGAAAGCCTCCCATCAGACTCTGGAAAAGATGTAAAGAGCTGTACTTTAGAAAAATGTTGGAGAAAAGTACAAATCTTAAAAATTTTTTTTTGAGTAGTGCATTTCATCAGCAAATGCTACCCATTTTGTTATACTGGTAACAGGTATCTATGGAAAATGAAATTCTCAACAGCACATTGCCAGCATGTTCCCCCACAAAAACAGCCATGGTGAAATAAAATAGAAATTCTTGCACATGATTAGAAACTTGCAAAAGAGATTAAATGTGGCATTGATATAGTAAAGCCTTTGATTAACTAACAAAACTTTATCTAAAAGAGCTGTTTGAATTTCTAACCAGGTCAGAACACCAGCTATTACACTCCTTAAAACAATTATGCCCCAAATTAACATCTTATACGCAAAAACATTTTGTCTGTTTTGAAGACTAACAAAGACTGGAAAAGCATGAGAAAGATGGATAGTTATCACTTCAGTGGTGTTTGGATTATAGAGTTATGGTTAATTGATGGTCTTTAGCAGGATTTACAAAGCTAGTATCATAGATGGTCAGGGAAATCCTCTTTCCAAACATTATATAGTTAAGTCACAGAAGATGCAGTGGAAAATAGACCCAAATAGTGCCTATAAGTATAGTTGGTATGAATTGGAGCACTACAAGCAGTGATAGAGCTGTGTGGAAGACAGAAGACAAACATCACACTTTTCAGTTTGCCAATCTACCCTGGAATAAATTGATGTTACAATCCTTGATGTTTGTATTTCTGCTCTATTGCTCTAAATGAGAATATAGGATGTATTTTGAGAGATTACAGTAAGTTGTAGGAGTTCCTCACTCATATAAATGGATTGAACAGGGCCAGGTGCGGTGGCTCATGCCTGTAATCCTGGCACTTTGGGAGGATGAGGTGGGAGGATTGCCTGAGCTCAGGAGTTCAAGGCCAGCCTAGGAAACATGGGAAGACCCTCTCTCTATGAATGAATGAATGAATGAATGAATAAATAAATAGATGGATTTAATGAATTCTGGACCTGCTGTATTTATCACATATCATGTATAATATCTTTATGTATGGTTAATAAATTCTAAATAGAAAAGGTTAATAAATGAATCAACAAGATTGGGTACCAGAACACCAAGTAGATAAGATATTATCCAAGCCACACGATTATAGAAAACATCCTCACATTTTGGTAGCAGCATAAAACAGACAAACATCTACATTATCTCATTTTCCCTGAAGAAAACAGAACTTCACATGAGCTGAAATGAATGCTTGGTATCACGATGGGTCTTTGTCATTGTCCTTGGTATGTCCTCTAAAGTAAAACAGGAGAATCCTCTTCTGAATACCTAATGAAGTAAGGTTTCAGCAAAGTCTTGTAGAAACTTGTGTTCTCTAGTCTCTAAGAATTGAAAGGTGGGAGGGGCTTGGCTAAAGGAATACTCGTTTGGTACTGGAGAAAATGAAAAAGCAAACACATGGGAATTCTGGGGTTCCGTGTGTCGCAAATATTTGTCTTGGGTGACAAATTTTTTTCCAAATTCTGATTGTGTGGCTCCTATTTCAGGATGGGCTCTTTGAAGCTTCAAACATTAATCGGAGACTATATTCAGGTATAAAGCAAGCCTGTGACCTTTGTCCAAGGATTCAGTTCAGTCTTGTAAATCAGAAATTCAAATGTCAAGTCATTCATGATTTATTCAGCTTTGGATATGGGCATTTAGAAACACATCCTGTCAAAGTATAGAGGTGTATTTTTAGTCATTTGAGGCATATTCTCTGAAGTCTTTCCCATCTACAAAGATACATACATTTCCTTTATGTAATTTTAAATTATAAGAATGGGGAACTTCTTTGACAGGACTAGTTTATGCAAGTTAAGATGCTGAAAGGCCAGCAAAGTCTTTGATAGGGGAAAGGCCATGAATTTCTAGATCACATTTCATATTGAGAGAGTGGCTCATTGTGGGAGCTATTCACTTAAACAGATTTATTCTATATTTTAATGTGCAAGCTAGTATTCAATGTAGCTAAGAGACAGTTTCATGCTTGGAGCCATGAACAGGGAGGTTTGAAAACAAATCACAGTGTGAGGCAAAGTAGGGTCAATTAAGGGGGTTGCCGTTTAGACAAGTCCCATAGATGGGATAAGGTTTTCTTTTTGGTGAGCCTTTGGACAGGATGAGAAGGTCAGTTGTGGACAGTAACCTCAAACTAAAGGAACTGAAATAAGTTTCTGAGCTTTATTCAGTATATTCAACAGAGACAGAAACTGTCCAAGATACCCTATTCTTCCTTAGTGAGTTGAGCAAGGGAGTGGATCACACATTCTCAGCTGACATTGACACAGCCTGAGGCCTGTGGAAAGGGAATGAGGTAGGCTTCTGATCTGTGAGGGAATCTGAAATTTCAGTGAGTCCTTAGTCACCTAAGAAGAGTTGTCTTTTGGGAGGAACGAGGGCAACCTAACAGGTATAAATCCTTCCTTTTTAGAAAACAATACAAGGTATTACTCCACACATAATTAGGAGATATTCAAAAGAATCTTCTTTATTTTGATCAGTATTTATTTATTTATTTATAAATTTCTGTCAGGGTGGGGGAAAATCTTGTTCAATATAGATTCCACCAGGATTGCAGCTAAGTCACAGACAGCCTATGCAGTGTCCAAATATCCACATGCTGAGGTGAATTTCATCCTCAAGGAATTTATCTATGCATACCAGCATCCACGGAGATGCTAATAACTAACCACGCAGATTGTTGGCAAGTGTTCCCTAATTCTTGACCTTAAGGACTCTTTAGGATCAGCATTCTCTTAGCCACTTTGTGGCTCACTGAGATCTATCTATCTGCCTAAACATAACACTCAACCATTCTTATTCTGTGGTTTTGCCACTGCACCGAGCTCCACCTGGTAATGGGGACATTGATTCTGTTGTTTTCACATCCCCCAAGCTGATTTGGGGTTCTGTTGTCCCCCCTCCCCACTAGAGATTAATCTTGGGTGAACAGGAGAGAGGTAGTCTCAGAGTATGGGAGTCCTTTTTATTCGCTGTAACAGGCACAGATTATTGTAGCTCAAGTAACAGAAATCCTAGCCAACAGTGGCTTAAATATCTCACACAACCAGAGGTCTGGAAATGCAGACCAGGACTGGTATAGCAGCTTAGTTATACTGCCAAGAACTCATCTTCTTGCCATATTTCCTCTTTGTCTTCCTCAGCTTTTGGCTTCTGTTATTGTGGTTGTCATTATTGTGCTTTTCATGTTCACAAGATGACTGCCACATCTCCATGTCACATCCACGGTCAAGGTGGGAAAAAGGAGTTAGCACCAACTCTGTTCCACTCAATCAGAAAAGCAAAAGCTTTCTCAGAAACTTCCCAGAAAAATTTCCTTTTACCACATTGGGTTAGCCAATTACAAATGACTGGTACAAGAACCCATGGATATTTAAGTTCTCAGTTTCCTTCGGATTCTCTTCATCCCTCATAATCCCAGGAAACTTGATATAGTCTGTCTAGGACAGATACTAACTTGGCTCATTGACTACCCACTTCCAGTCACATTCTCCATTGCTTTCTTCTACTGTATAGGTTAGAGAGCTCTAAATGCTTAATTTCTCAGTTTCTCTTGATTCTAAGGATGGTCATGTGACCCAGTTCTAGCCAATCGTGTGTGTGTGTGTGTGTGTGTGTGTGTCTTCCTTTCCTGAATAAAAAAGCAAAGGCTCACTAGGAAATGCTCTCTGTCATTCCCTTCTCTTCCTATATGGAACATAGCTTTGATGCCTGAAGGTACAACAAACATCTCATGACTATGAGAGGATGAAAATGGATACCAAGGATACCAAGATGATGGAACAAAAAGAATTGATTTGGAACATGATGGCACTATGGATTCATCGTATTGGACCTCTGTGATACAGTTCTGAACTTTTCATATAAGATTAATATACCCCTACTTGTTTAAGACAACTGTAGAGTTTTCTGCTACTTGCAGCCAAATGTAATCCTAGCTAATATAGGCAAGAAATCATGTTTTTATATCACTATGTAGGTCTTCCAATCTATTGTCTTTGCCAGAGCTGTCTCCATTCTTCTAAAAGGTCCCAACTTCCAAAATTCAAAACCAAGAAAACAACCTCTTTTCTCTGACATTTTTATTGGGTCAGACATTTTGCTGTGTCAGAAAATGATTCCATATAATTTGTCCAAATGGGGAAGGGCTATGTGAGACACAAGGAATTATAGGGAGAAAATTCTTGACACATATTTAAAAATATATCTCAGCATAGTTACAAATACACAGAAACCCATCCAAATTAGACTAAGACAGTAAATTTACTGGGTGGATGTAAGTATATCTTATGGACCTAAGGATAGGAAGTCCGGTTGAACCTCATTATGAACTGGAACCAGGAACTGAAAAGTTATGAACCAGTGCAGCTCTTCTCCCTTTCCTCTATGGTAACATGATGTCTTATGATCTACTTTCTTCTTCTCTCTTCATTGGCTTTATCTACTTCTGTGTGCACATAGTAGAAAATAGTAATTTCAACCGTATTAGCTCAAAGACAAACTAAGAGTGACTAACATCCGTTACTTTTATTTTCCAAACTCTCTGGAGAATTAATCTGATTGGTCCATTTTTTGGTTGTACATCAGTCTTTAGTCCAATTAGTGACCTTGGGAATGGGGTCAAATGACTTAGCAATTCTTAGGACCAAAGGAGAATACCCTTTTGAAAAGAGGCCATGGATATGTATATGTGTGTCAGTGTTTTTTGGAGAAGAAACATCTCTACTACTCTCCTAAAATTTTAATCTGGGGAAAGGTAAACCAAAGTAATGATTCAGCCATTCTACAGACATTATTCTTACTTGTTCCTCCTCTTATGTTTTCTCTCAGGGAATTCATCTAGTTGCTCATGTCATAAACCTCCACACAACCAATAATTACCACAATACCTAACAATTACTAACCAAGTGACTGGTGTTCTACATGCATTATCTTAAGTTCAACCTCACAACAACCATACAAGTAGGTATTAACTATTTTATTGATAACAAAGTGAAATTTAGAGATGTTAAGTCAAGCCTTCAAGAGAGAGACCTCATGTCTCCTTGTCTCTGATCTTGCCCCGCTGATTCATTTCTTTTTTAACCCAGTAATCATAGTGGTATTTCTAAAACACAAATCTGATGTTACTTTCCTGCTTAAAATTCTTCTATAGTTCCCTTAGGATAAAGTCCAAATTTCTTTACAAGATATATACAGCCTTTCTTGATTTAGGCAACCTCCATCTAACCAACCTTCACTCCATCCTCATCTCTTTCAGTCACTCTGTCCTAAGCTGCACAGATCATTTACAGTTCTTAACAATCCAGAAAAGAAACATATTTTCTACTCCTCGTGTTCTCTCTTCTTTCATCTTTCTTCCTCCTACTCTCTTCTTCTTCTTTCTTCTTCCTTCTTTCTTCTCCTTTTAATTTCCTCTTCCTCCTTCCTCCTTCCTTCTTTCTTCTTCTTCTGACAAGGTGTCACTCTGCTGCCCACGCTGGAGTGCAGTGGTGCAATCATAGCTCACTGCATCCTTGAACTCCTGGCTCAAGCAATCCTCTTGCTTCGGCCTCCAAAAGTGTTGGAAATACAGGCGTGAGCCACCATGCCTAGCCTTAGCAGTCCATTTCTAACCTCTTTACAACAATCTCCCTGCCATTCTCCCAGCTAACTTCTACACATTATTCAGATTCAGGATTCAGCTTAGATATTGCCTTATTTAGAAGCTTCCCCTGATTGAATTGAGTGCCCTTTCTTTGTATCACTTTGTCTTTTCTCCTGTATCACTCAATGCTTTTCTCCTGTACTCACCATATTATACTGCAATTTTTTTGTTAACTTATTCTCTCTTTTGCACTGGATTATAAAGTCCTTTAGTGGAGGAATTATGTCGGTCTCAATGCTGAATATTTTAAGTCTACTGTAGTACTCGGTACATAGTAGTTGCTCAATGAGTATTTGTTAAATAAATGAGTCTTAAGTCTGGAAGAACTTGCAAAGCTACCTGGAAAGAAATAGATATTCAGCATTTCTTGTTTAGTGAATAGATTATTCTGATGGCTATTACCCTTATCTCTATGCTTTTGGCCTTCAGTTTGTAAAAATTAATAGTTGAGAAAACATATCATAAAATAATATAATTAGAAAGTGATATAAAAATAAGCTAAAATTATAAAGAGAGCTGAGTGAAACAATGATGTTGCGGGATGGACTGAAGGAGAAAGAGTAAGGAACTGAATGTCTTTTCAGAGCTTACTAAATAGAGTGTACTTTACTGCTAAATCTAATTTAATCCTCACAGTAATTCTTTTTGGTTGATACATTATGCCTGTATTAAAGATAAGGAAATTAAAGATCAGATTAGAGCAAAATAAGCTGAATGATCTCGTATCTAAGAAGCAAATGAAGGAAATAAAAATCAACCCTAGAGAGTATTAGGAAGAATATGTGAGTGTAAACCGTCTCTTCCCTCAAAGGATCCTTTTTCTAGGTCTGGGCATCACCTTTCGAGCTTTCTCTCTCAACTGCATTGTATGTAGGGATACTTGCTTTCTTCCACCAAGACAAATTCCACCTCCTTACTCAAGTTCCTTCTTGAGCAAAACTTGCTTCCTTTGATTTATTTTCCGATTTAGGTAAACTTTTTCAAGTCTAGTAAAGCAAACTGACCTCTCTTTCAGGGAACTGTCAGCAACACAAGCCATGAATACCAACGCAAAACAGACTCTCACTGTAGATCACACAGGAAAAAATAAAATAAAAAGGTAAAATCCTTAACGGTGATGGTATTTAAATGACCACATACTGCTTAGTAAGAAATCCTGGAGTCATTTTCAAGGTCCTCCATTTCCTCCTTTTGTTAAGCTGGGTCAAGTCTCTTTAAAACTTTCTCCGTTTTCTTGTCCATAAAAAGAGTATACTAGTAAGTCTTCTGTCTACCTCGGGACTTCTGTAAGTATCATAAGAGATGTTGTATATGACAACACTTCACAAACGTTTAGTAAAACGCTGCAAAATGTTTGTAGCTGGCTATAAACAAGATCATGCAGATTGGGCTCCAGAGCGAACAAACCCAAAGACCGGTTGCTAGGAAGAGAAAGCCGAGCGTTGCTACGTGACGTCATCACTCCGCGCCACCCGCGACAGTTTCCCAGCAGGCTCACAGCAGCGTTCCGCGTCATGGGGATTTGGCAGCGTCTGCTGCTTTTTGGTGGGGTGTCGCTCCGGGCTGGTGGCGGGGCCACTGCCCCGCTTGGGGGAAGCCGAGCGATGGTTTGTGGGCGCCAGGTCCGTGGTGCTGCAGGGCAGGGGGAAGCGGGCTGACAGAGATGCTGGGCTGCAGGGCCGCGGATGTCCTGGCATTGCTTCTTGCCAAAGACTCGCCTCAGTTCCTGAGACCCCCAGTGTGCTGGACGTGCCTACTTTTCAGGCAGACCCAGGCTGAGGCGTGGCGGGACTTGAAACACAGTTGGAACGTAGATGTAGTATTCTACATTGCTTTCTTGGCTTTGGGTTATTTAGCAAATAGATTGAAGAAAAGCAAAACACGTGGAAGCCTTATCTCCGTAAAGAGGCAGCGTTTTTACATTTTTAAACGTTCAGCGTATCCTGGTAGAAAAATTTCAGTTTAAGCAATGTGTCTTCACAATTGTTATCAGTAGTAGTAGGTAAATGTCTCCATAGTGAAGATGAGCAGAATTAGAAAAGAAAGCCCTCTTAATTGCAAACCCCAGATTGTTTTTACTTTTGCAGTGTGATGATGGAGATGGCTTATTTAAAACGGCTTTTTATTATTATTATTTTTTTGAAGTTGTCTGGCGCCGGGAGTGAGACCCTAAAACAAAGAAGAACACAAATCATGTCCCGAGGACTTCCAAAGCAGAAACCGATAGAAGGTGTTAAACAAGTTATAGTTGTGGCTTCTGGAAAGGGTGGAGTCGGAAAATCTACTACAGCAGGTATTATAGGATATTAATTCTATTCCTGATTAAGAACTTATGCCAACAGGCAAGTGCTCACTGTTATAGTTTTGTGTTTTAAAAATTTATTTGTGAAGTTCCTAACATGTGATTCCTTAGTTTCGGGAGTTGGTAGCGGGTAGACGCTTAGATTTTGGAGTTAGACAAAACTAGGTACTAGCCGGGTCTCCTACCCCTTAACTCAGGAAAAGGTGGTCAGATTGTACAGCAAATCTTCAGTTCACTTAACTGTAAAATGGAGATAACTTCTTTCATAAGATGGTTATTCAAATTGCACAAGCTAACTACTTAGCTTAGTGTTTACTAGTGTTCAGTAATTGGTTGCTGTTATTTTTAACACATCTAGTAACTTTTTTTTTTTTTTTTTTTAAGACGGACTCTCTCTCCCCCCCGCTGTAGTGTGGTGTGGTGCAATCTCTGTTCACTGCAAGCTCCGCCTCCCGGGGTTCACGCCATTCTCCTGCCCCAGCCTCCCAAGTAGCTGGGACTACAGGCGCCCACCACCACGCCCGGCTAATTTTTTTTGTATTTTTAGTAGAGACGGGGTTTCACCGTATTAGCGAGGATGGTCTCGATCTCCTCACCTCGTGATCCGCCCGCATCCGCCTCCCTAAGTGCTGGGATTACAGGTGTGAGCCACCGCGCCCTGCCTATTAGCTCATTTTTTTTTTCCCATTTTTATCAGAAGGGAATTGTGGAAGAATTTGTCAGATGTTTTGAAAAAGTTAAGATTTACCAAATATTGTATTTGTGGTAGATCCCTAATCCATTACTATTTGATAGACACCATATTGTTAAAAAAGATTAATAATCTTGTTAATGAATTTATGCACTCTCCTGCACATTTTTCCTTTCTTTCCTAAAGTCTTACAATCCATCTGGTTGTTTTTAAAATTTAGAAGCTCTTAGTTTTTGGTTCTAGAACCTTTTGGAGTACATTTTCCAGTTTTCAGTGGTTTGAATCCTTTTGCATGCTCTGTGATTACTTGAACTGGATAAGGATGGAAGGTGTTTTCATGATTGTAGCCATAAGTTCTTTGGCTTTTGTAATTTGTTGGGTCTGTAGGCTGGCACTTGTTTAAGATTGTTTGTTTATTATTTTTAGTTGGAAGATGATTGTTGCCATGAAATGTGAAAGCATTTAAACAGAAAAATGTATGAGAAAGTGTACAACATGTGACACGTAGTGGGTGCTTCAGTAAATGTCCCTTTCTCACTTTGTTAACATTATACCATCTGTCCTGAAAAGCTGGCCCATACTTTTTCATAACAGTTCTGTGAGCATATCTAAGTCTTAAAAATAGGTTATTTTTATGTAACTCTATTGGTATTATTAATATATTTCTTTTCCTTATATGTATTTATTCCTGCGTCAAACTACTTCAAAATACTTCCCATTTGAATACACATGCTAGAGATGTTTTAGATTAGAATGATGACATTTGACTAATGCAAATATGCTCAGTGATTCTATTGTTTAAATGTAGGAAGAACCTAACTCTAAAATGAATTACCCTCTGAAAGTTTCTGCCTTAAAGTTGCATTATGTGTAACCTATCTTGTACCTGAAATTCAGAATTTTATAACTTATAAAAATGAATTTATCAAGTCTTTGCCCTAGGCTAAGTATTTTACATGCAATATTTCATTTAATCCTGACCACAGTTATGAAGTAGGCATTGTTTTCATTTTATAGAAGAGAAAACAGACTTATGGGTAAAATAACCTACTCAAGAGTACACAATAGAAGGTGGCGGAGCTGGGATTTGAACCAGGTCTGCCTTAAAAATTTATGCTCTTAACTAGTTTGAAGAAAATAACCCTGACGTAGTTTATACCATTGTTCTGTAAGGAAATGTGATTCACATTATGAGCGCCTATTTGTTGATCAGTCTTTGAATTGTGTTACTCTTCTCAGATATAGCATATTCCTATTGCTGGGCTAAAGCTGGCTTTGGGACTACTGCTTTCCTTCTTTATGGGATTCGTCAGCATAAGCAGTTTGGGAACACATTTTACTCTCTTACCTTTTACCCTTTTCCCTTCTCTCTGTGCACAGTAGTTCAGCCTTTCATATACATGAGTATTTATGAATTAGATACTTGGAACTCCTGCAATATCAGCATTTATTTTTAAAAGGCAGTAGGGGCAGGATGTGGTGGCTTATGCCTGTAATGCCAGCACTTTGGGAGGCTAAGGTGGGAGGATTGCTTGAGCCGGGGCAACATGGCAAGACCCTGTCTGTAAAAAAAAAAAAAATGAGCTGGGTGTGGTGGTGCGCACCTGTGGTCCCAACTCCAGCCTGGGGGGCAGAATATAGTAATCGTAAATGAAAGGCAATGAGATTGTGTACATTGTTAAAAATAAAAAGATAGTTTTTCTATAAAATATGCTTTTGAAAATAATTGAATTATATATTAACATGATTTTAAAAAACTAAGTGGATTATTTGAACAAAATTGTAACAGAAATGGATTTTTAAAAATGTTAGTTTTGGGGCATGCATCTATTGCATTTATTGGAAAATTACTTT
This sequence comes from Hylobates moloch, assembly GCF_009828535.3. Classification (NCBI taxonomy): domain Eukaryota; kingdom Metazoa; phylum Chordata; class Mammalia; order Primates; family Hylobatidae; genus Hylobates; species Hylobates moloch. The sequence continues at coordinate 68,474,421 of NW_026652291.1, forward strand.
TTTACTTTTCTTTTTACTTTCTGTGTTCCTCCATGTGCTTGCTCTTTACAAGTAAGGGATATATGTTAAAAATTTATGTGCTTAGGTTATTACATGAAAATATTAAAATTACATGAAATTATTAAAAATTACATGAAAATATTAAAAGATAAAATGAATTTTAATAGAAGGAAAGTTACTAAATTCAATTACTTTTTTTTGTTTCTTACAGTGAATCTTGCACTTGCACTAGCAGCGAATGATTCGGTAGGTATTTATCAATAGAAATATTAATTTATTAAAATGTTTTTAAGGCAATGATAAAGAGCATATTGGTGTTTTTTATTTACTCTGTCAGAAGCTATAGTGTGGTTGTAGTGAGTTGCATATCTTTAAGGAACTCAATGCTGCCATCACTACTGGTTACATTTAATAATAATAATGTATTTAAGTGTTGACCATATATTGTTTGCTATATATCCCACAAGAGGCTTTCATGTTCTTTATATCCTAAACCAATTTTGCCTTTATGATTTACAGAAGCATTATTCTGGGTTCAGTTTTTAAGTGTTAGAAATTAATTTTTTTTAAGGGGAAAGATATTCTAAAAGTAGTGCATATCCATTAAAACAAAATTCAAATGGAATACATGTGTAATGCAAAACTGAAAGTTTATGCATTCCTTTCTGTTCCAAAGAATTAACTTACGCTGTAGTTTTATGTATATCCTTTCAGCTCTTCCTTTCTCCATATAAAAATCTAAAACAATATACATGTATGTGTGTGTGCATACATCTTTCCATGATGTGCCTCATTCTTAATGGCTGCTGCATTAATGGTCAATGATAATATATTTAACCAGTTCCCATTTGATGAAATATTTAGGTTGGTTCCCATTTTTTCCCTACTCTAAATGGTGCTATGGTGGGGTTCTTATATAGTATTCTTATATACTAAGTGATAACATTTTTGCAGGATAGATTCCTGGGAGTAAAACTACTAGGTCAAAAGATATTCCTACTTTAAATTGTACTCCTAAAAGTTTGCTTGTAAAAAATTTCAGTTCCATTCTTTTCCTTGTGAGAAGAAAAAAAAATTCACCTATAGTCTATGGGAGTATCAATTTTTCATAGTCTCGTTATTGTTAGATGTTATCTTTTTAGATATTAAAAAAATGAAAATTAACATTGAACTTATTTGCAACTCCATAAATTATCAGCTACTTAATGAAAAGGCACACACGTATTTCAGAATTGATGTTAATTTCTCCTTCATACCTATTTTATAGAATACAGGCAAGAATCATTTAATATGTTTAACTGTGGCTATACTTCTAACTTATTTTCTACTCTTACTATGTAACTTCAGTTCCTAATAAATAGCACATATGAAAAAATAATGTGTGGTATCTCTGTAAGTATGATATCAGTATATGGAGTCCAGAATCTGCCAGACCCTGGAACTAGACATAGATATTCATGTCTTCTGATGCTTGGCTGTATATTTCTGAAAACTGGAAACTAATAAACAAGATTTATAATATTTTGGTTATGTAAATTTTATTCACCATAGAAACAGGTAGCATAAAAGGACTTTTAGGAAGAAAATGTAATTAAGTTTCTCTAAAGTTGTGCTTCTAGAAAGAGAAGATTCCAATATCAAGATAAAATTTTTTTCTTAAAAAATTTTTTTTCAACTTGCTTCCTTTTATGGGGAACCTACTTTCATGTATCCCATCTTATCCTCTTTCTTGAATTCTTTTTTTGTTTTTCTGAAGGACACCCTTGAGTCCTTATATGTTTTGGTAGGCAGAACAATGGCCTGCCAAAAGTGTCCACATCCTAATTCCTGGAACCTGTAAATATGTTACTTTTCCTGCCAAAAGGAACTTTGCTGGTGTGACTAACACCAGCAAAATTAAAGATCTTGAGATGGGAAGATTATCTTGGATAACTGGCTAGGTCCAATTGAAGATCCTTATAAATGAAAGATGGAGGTAGGTCAGAGTCAGAGTGACTTGATAAGAGAAGGATTCAATCCACTGTTGCTGGCCTTGAACATAGAAGGGGACCACTAGTCAAGGAATGTAGTCAGCTTCTAGAAGCTTGAAAAGGCAAAGAAATTGATTTTTCCCTAAAGCTTCCAGAAGGTATGTAATTCTGCCAACACCTTAATTTTAGCTCATTGAGATCTATTTGGACTTATGTGATAATATTTTATAGAAGTAGGAGAGTAATACATATAAGAAGTAAATTTGCTTATTTCTTTAATTTCCAAAAGTGTCTTTATCTTCGTTATTTGATAGTTTAACTAGATTCTAGTACATTATAAAATTCCAGGTTCAAAATAATTTCCTCCTGAACTTTGAAAACAACATACCGTTTTCTTCTAGCATGCTAATGAAATGTCTGATGATAGTCTGATTCATATTCTTTTGTAATAACAAGTGTTTTCCCTCTCAAAGATTTTAGGTTTTCTTTACGTCTTTTACATTTAAAAGTGCCACAAACATGCGTCTAGTTATTGGCTTAACCTGCGTGGGATTTGGCCCTGCAGTATCAAGCTTTGAGTATTTTTCAGCATAGGAAAAATTTCTTCTGCTCATTGATTATGTTTTGTGATGTGTTTGTTCTGTCTCCAGAAACCTATTAGGTAGATACTGACCTTTATGCTTGTTAATTTTTCTGTCATATTTTGATTGCTTTGTCTTTTGTTCTGTGTTTTGAAAGATGTCTTTGACTATTTTGCAGATTGCTGTATTGGACTTTAGTTGTTATTAGGTTCTTCTGATTTTGTTTTTCATTTGGAAATTATATATTTTTTCCAATTTTCAGAACTATTTCTTATTTTCCACTTGCTGTTCCAAAAAAAAAAAAAAAAAAAGGTTGTACCATTCTCTTGAATCTCTCCGAGGATGCTAATTGGAATTAATAAAAGTGTTTTTCTTAGTGACCTCTACTTGTAATGTGGCTGTTGACCAGCAGAATCAGCTTTACCTGGGAACTTGTTAGACATGTAAAATCTTGAGCCCCACCCTAGACTTACTGAATCAGAAACCCTGGGGATAGAGATCTGCAATCTATGTTTTAACCAACCCCCTAGGCGATTTTGATGCATGCCAAAGTTAAGAACCATGGATGTAGAATTTTTCACTTCTAATCTGCTAACCTCACCCTCTTTTGTTTTCTAGTGTGGTTAAGGTTTTATTTAGTTTTAGACTATTTTGTTTTCTTGTCATTTTAATGGAATTTGGAAGAGAAGGGAGATAAACATACATGTTTAGGCAACTGTGTTGAAATAAGAGCCAGTAATATGGTTTTTTTCCTAGTAATTTTAATGACAGCACTTAGTTACCCTAGAAAAAGGACCCTGTCTTCCTTAAGGAAGGAAACAGGGAAAATTCAATGGATGGGAAGGTAGATAAATTTGTAGGTGTGGACCTCTTTTAGTTTGGTTATCATTGCAGCCAAAGCTTTAAGTCTTATAGATAATGTGAAGTAACTATGTAATAAGGGATCAAAGGATGAAAAAAACAGTTAACTCGTTTCCTGTTTAGAAAAAAAAAGTACAGCTTGCCGCCAGCGCTCATTTAACTTTACATAAACACGCTCTTTGAGGCTGAACCAAATCTGACTGATTTTCAATGTGAAAATAAAATATAAAAACTCTTCTTGGAGTTATTTCTAAACAGAACTAACATTAGAATTGTCTGAATCATCAGAATTGTCTATTTCAGAAAAATTGGATTCATCAAATGAATCTTCGGCCAACAACTGTTTGAGGATGATATTAACATCACACTCAGGAATGCTACGTTTTCTAGGATTTGACATTTTCAGTGATTGAGAATTACTATATTTTGTAAATTGAAATGCTACTACTAAAAATAGAATGCTATAAATAGAATAATGTCTTTTGTTTCCAAAGTTGATATACTAGAGTGATGTGAAAATAATAATAAAAGCATGATATTTCATGGAGTGGCAAGATCTGATAAGATAAGGTTGTAGGCCTAGGGGAAACAGGTCCAGGAAGCTATTCATTTTACTTTTCATGTTGTACTTAGTAATATCTGAAGTGGATTGTGTAAGCCCTGGGGAGATTTGCAAGACAGTCCATTGGGATGTGAGCAGAACATTTTTCTTTTCTATTTGAATTAATTTTTATCTTAATATTTATTTGTATATACCTTATATATGGTATTAGTATAGTAGCTCTAATATGATGTATAAACAAATATATTAACATATTGAGGATGTATGCCCAAGTACCTTTTAAAAAACTGATTGCGGTACATGATCAGAAAAGTTTGAATGTCACTGGTCTAGGCTAAAGGAATTTCTGGGCTGGACCATATGCCCAGTTCAAAAGAAGACTACCTCTACCTTGTGGATTGAGTTTTTTTTTTTTTTTTTTTTTTTTAAGATAAGATCTCGATCTGTTGCCCAGGCTAGAGTGCAGTGGTGTGATCTCAGCTCACTGCAACCTCTGCCTCCCGGGTTCAAGTGATTGTCATGCCTCAGCCTCCTGAGCAGCTGGGATTACAGGTGCCCGCCACAATGCCCAGCTAATTTTTGTATTTTTAGTAGAGACGGGGTTTCACCATATTAGTCAGGCTGGTCTGAAACTCCTGACCTCAAGTGATCCACCCACTTCTGCCTCCCAAAGTGCTGGAGTTACAGGCGTGAACCACCATACCTGGCCTGCATTGAGGTTTTAAAAGCATTATAGGAATAGGGTGTAGATTTTTCCTGCTTTTTCCTTGCCTTTTGTACTTTCCTTTGAGGATGTGGATGGGTAGTATTGCAGAGCAAAATTTGGGAATCATGTGTACTATGCATATAAATATTGCAACCCATGGTGTGCCTGAGCCAGTGCATACTGGCTTGTGACAGCTGATTGTTAAATTTTCAGTGAATTTTGCAAACCAACTTGTATCATGTTGTTAGCTTGAAATAGGCCCATGATGGGAATTTTTAAACCATGGAAATTGGCAAACACTGAAAATCATGCCCACTACCCCAAGCCAGTTGTTAGACCTTAATAGTACCCACTGATCTTATATATTGAGAATCTTATTTTTTGATTTTTCTTTTTTCTGTTTCTTAAAAACATCCTTATTATGGATCTCATTCTTTTACGGCATAAATTTGATGCACAGTATGGAAGAGCACTGAGACTGGGAGAGGGAAACTTAAAGACCATCAGAAACCATTGATAAGCTCTGTGAGATTCCTAAGTCAGTTCATTTCAGTTCATTTTAGTTCAACAAACATTTATTGAGCACCTCTAACACTCATTGCCAGACACTGGTGGAAAGTAAAGAAAAATAAACATATACTATGGAAGCTTATAGCCTGCTAAGATTACATTCACAAGTGTTTAGTATATATAAATATGTTGTATATTTATATAAGTGTATGTCTGTGTGTATGTGTCTATAATTTTTTGGTATATAGTTGAAATTGGTTTAATAGTTTCTTTTGTGAGAAAGTTTAATTAAAGCAACATTTAATAAGGTTTTATTAATATTGCTTCATAACAGAGTAGACACCAGTGTACTCTTAGAGGTTTTATAATCTGATGAAGACAAAAGGAAGACAAATGTTTTAAAATGATGAGATATATTCGGTGTCAAATATAGTAGTAAATCTGCCCAAGATGAGTAGCTTTTATTCCAGAGTAAAGCAGTATTAAGTGGAGCATTTTCATGAACATAATTATGTTTGATTCTCACAGAAACCTGTAATGCAATCCACATAGTATTTATTAGTTTTACAGTCTTTATTGGTTCTCCCCTAATATCCTTGCCACATTTCATCAGCAAGCAAATATCCCTTTTTCTATCTCTACAATATTTTTCCAGTATGTATTGTTCTATTTCCACTGTTCCTATTTTAATTAAGGCACATGCTACTTTTTGGTCATTCATTCATTTATACCTCAAACAATTATAGAGTGCCTACTCTGTCCCAAGTGCTATGTTAGTTCTGAAGATACAAAAATGAATGAGACACAGAATCCCTGCCTTTGAGGAACTCATAGACTAGCATCCCACTGCAATGACCTTTTACCTGCCCGTACTTAGTTAAATCCTTCTAGTACATAATGCCAGACTTCTCTCACTATTGAAATCACATTACTCCCTTGCCCAGAGTCATAGCTGGATGCTTTTGCTGATATTCAATATCCTCTGCCATCTGGCTTCAGTCTACCTTTCTGGGTTTATCTTCAGCTATTCTTCTAAATGGCTCTTATGCTCTAGCTAATCTGGGTTACTTGCCAAAGCCAGTCTAGGCTGGATATACTATTCTTGATAGCTTACAGTCAGTCATTCTTCTACTTGTCTGCTGGAATGTTTGTGTTACCTTTCACCAGCTTTATGTGTCCTATCTTTCAGGCTTCCTTATATGGCTGTGCTGGTTATATCCTGCACAAGGATGCTTGTTGAGGGGATTGAGTGATGATAGAAATGCAGGCTACCCTCCTCTTGATGTGCACCTCTTGTTCTCTTATGATCTGTCAAAAACAACAAAAAAAAGATGTGCACCCATGGGCTGCTTTGTAATTCACACAAAGGCACCGTATGAGCTAGCCTTGCTCAGAAGGGCAGCTCAGCAGCTCATTGAAGTGTTCCCTGAATTCCTGCCAAGTGAGTGTCTTTTTTTTTTTTTTTTTTTCTCACTCTGTTGCCCAGGCTGGAGTGCAGTGGTGTGATCTCGGCTCACTGCAACCTCCGCCTCCTGGGTTCAAGTGATTCTCCTGCCTCAGCCTCCCAAGTAGCTGGGATTACAGGCAAGCACCGTCATGCCTGGCTAATTTTTGTATTTTTTGTAGAGACGGGGTTTCATCATGTTGGCCAGGCTGGTCTCGAACTCCTGACCTCAGGTGATCTGCCCACCTCGGCCTCCCAAAGTGCTGGGATTACAGGCGTGAGCCACTGTGCCTGGCCTGGCCCTTTCTTCGTCTTTTGAAATCCAGTAACACTGCTGATTTGTATTATTATTGCACTCATGCAGCCATTCTGATAATTTTTATAATAGGAAATAACTAACTTTCATGGAGCATTCATTATGTGTGAAGCACTGTTATATGTGCTTTCCATGGACTATTTTAATCTTCATGACGTGGTTCTTAGTTCATTCACTCTTCACAGCAATGTTATGGGAATAAGTACTATTGTGATCCCCACTGTAGTTGAGGAAGCAGAAACACCTATAGGTTAAGTAATTTGCCTCAAGTCACCCAGAAAGTAAATGGCAGAGCTAAGGTTCGAATGCCAACCTAGATCCTGTGCTCTTAACGTACTTGGTGTATTGCTTCGATTTTAGCTAGATTCTTTTTTTTTTGAGACGGAATCTTGCTCTGTCACCCAGGCTGGAGTACAGTGGTGCAATCTCGGCTCACTGCAAGCTCCGCCTCCCGGGTTCACGCCATTCTCCTGCCTCTGCCTCCCGAGTAGCTGGGACTACAGGTACCCGCTACCACACCCATCTAATTTTTTGTATTTTTAGTAGAGACCGAGTTTCATTGTGTTAGCCAGGATGGTCTTGATGCCCTGACCTCGTGATCCGCCCGCCTTGGCCTCCCAAAGTGCTGGGATTACAGGCGTGAGCCACCGCACCTGGCCTAGCTAGATTCTTATGATTAAGAACTTGGTTGGCTTTATTCTTGCTACCCTCAGCAGCTAGTGCAATGCCTTATGACTTAGGAAATACCTGGTAAATGTTTGCTATACGTATGATTGCACAGGCAGATTTGAAAGTATTAAGTGTAAAGTTTCGTTTTACTTTATTTTTTGTGAGAAGTGGTATGGGATGGAGGCGTTTGTTGTGATTTAGTGGCCTACACACTGTTCTTTTCCTGCTTCTTAAAAGATGACGTATGGTCATGCTTTACTTTATGATGGGGGTACCTTCTCAGAAATGCATCATTAGGCGACTTCATTTTTGTACGAACTGCATAGAGTGTACTTAAACAAAGCTAGATAGTATAGCCTACTGTATACCTAAGCTATATGGTATAACCTATTTGTCCTAGGCTACAAACCTGTATAGCATGTTACTGTACTGAATACTGTAGACGTTTGTAACACAATGGTAAGTATTTATGTATCTAAACAAGGAAAAGGTACAGTAAAAATACAGTATAAAAGATAAAAAATGGTACCCCTGCATAGGGCACTTACCATGATTGGAGCTTGCAGGACTGATAGTTGTTCTGGGTGAGTCAGTGAGTGGGAGTGAATGTGAAGGCCTAGGGCATTAACGTACACTTTTGTACAAGTAGCAGCACAGTAGGTTTGTTTACACCAACATCACCATAAACACGTGAATCATATGTTGTGCTGTGATGTTATGATGGCTGTGCCGTCACTAGGCAATGGGAATCTTTTAGCTCCATTATAATCTTATGTCACCACTGTCGTATATGCAGTCCATTGTTGACTGAAATGTTGTTATGGGGTATATGTCTGTATTCCATGATTCTACTTGGCCCTCTTCTTATTTTATACTCTACCTAGTGATCTCAGCTTTTCCCACTGCTGTGGTTACTACTCATGTGCCTTTACTCCAAATGCATCACCAGCCTGCATATCTCTCCTGGGTACTAGTCTGGTCTGTCTGGTTTTCTATGGTAGATGTCTATTTGAATGCTTTATAAGCATTTCAGACTCAGCATGTATAAAACCAAACTCTTCATCCCTGTGACTGTCTTTGTCCCATGGAAGTCTGTCTACCTATCTATGTTTTTTTTGGTGGAATATAGCTGAAAGAATCATACAGTTGTCTTCCATTCCCAAATCAATTACCTGTTCCTGCTGCTTCTGCCACTTAAAGTTTTATAGACTGTGTCCTCTTATTTCATTCCTTAATGCCACTGCTTTATTTGGATCCATATTGTGGATCTTCTGTGATAACTTCTTTTACTATTATTCCAGCATTAGGTTATTCTTGTTCTCTATTTTCTCTGCTATGGTGCCTTGAGGAAAGGATGAACACTTCCTATATTATTGCATAAAGTTTGTTTACTATCTCCTCTGCTAGTCTGTGAATATTTAGAGGACAATAATTTTGGTTTTATTCCTTTTTTTATCCTCGGTGCCTTGTCCAGTAATGGAACATAGTAGGTTCTTGATAAATGTTGGTAGTGACTGTGGAGCATGTTTTGTGAAGAGTGGCCACAAATGAAAGAATGAGTGAGGAAATAAATAAATAAAATATACACGGCAAATTCCAAGTGTTGGATAAGGTGCCTATAGTTTGTTCAATACATATTATGCTTTTTTTTTTCACTGAGCAAATGAAGTAATTAAAATCTAACTGAGATAATGTATATGAAGCGCTTAGCACAGTGGCTGACCTATCATAAGTTTGAAATACATTTTTAGTATTGCTAGCTAAATAAAAGCTTTTTGTAAGTAATATTGCAAAATAAATCAGTGCACATCTTATGTACTCAAATTTTTTTTTTTTTTTTTTTTTTTTTGAGGCGGAGTCTTACTCTGTCGCCCAGGCTGGAGTGCAAGTGATATTATCTCGGCTCACTGTAACCTGTGTCTCCTGGGTTCAGGGGATTCTCGTGCCTCAGCCTCCTGAGTAGCTGGGAGTACAGGTGTGTGCCACCATGTTCGGTTAATTTTTTGTAGTTTTTTAGAGAAGCTTTTGCCATGTTTGCCAGGCTGGTCTTGAACTCCTGACCTCAAGAGATCTGCCCACCTCGGCCTCCCAAAGTGCTGGGATTACAGGTGTAAGCCACTGCGCCTGGCCTACTAGATTCTTTCTTTCTTTCTTTTTTTTTTTAAGAGATGGAGTCTCGCTCTGTCACCCAGGCTGGAGTGCAGTGGCCTGGTCTTGGCTCACTGCAACCTTTGCCTCCCAGGTTCAAGCGATTCTTCTGCCTCAGCCTTCTGAGTAGCTGGGATTACAGGCACATGCCCAGCTAATTTTTGTATTTTTATTGAGATAGGGTTTCACCATCTTGGCCAGGCTGGTCTTGAACTCCTGACCTCAGGTGATCCGCCCGCCTCGGCCTGTCAAAGTGCTGGGATTACAAGAGTGAGCCACTGCGCCTGGCCGGCCTACTTGATTCTTTTAGCAAAACTTATTTTATGTTTTTACTTATTTTCCATTGCTACAAGGAATCATTAACCAGAATTTTAATTGGACTTAAAGATGGGAAAGAAAGCAGTCTTATCTTCAAAGAGTTTATATTTCTTCTGTTATTTCTTTTTTATTGATGTTTATCTCAAAGTATTTAATTTTTTCTCATGATCACATAGTGTCTTAACACTTATTCTTCCTAGATGTACTGCTTTTTTTCCCACAAATTATTATGAGTGGTTCTTTAAACATAATCAGGGTTATCTTTGGCCCTTTGAAGGTCTGTGATCATGTCAGAACAAACTAAGAAATTCTAATTCAAGATTTAGGTTTTGATTTTTGAAAGGTTCAACAGTCTTAAGTCAGAATATATTTTGTGTCACCACTTATAACACTATGATTTTCTTCATTAATATATATGTATATAGTAGCTAATAGTCCAGCATTTTGGTGTGAGATACACCTGGGCTTGATTCTGGCTCTGCCTCTTGCAAACTCTGTGACTTTTGCCTGTACCTACCTAATAACGTTGTTGTAAGTATTAAAGGAAATAACTCACGTAAAGCACTTAGCACGGTGTCTGGCATACAGTAAATGCTAATAAGAGTTGTTCTTATTAGCTCCATGTTATTATAATCTGGAATATTGGTTATGTGAATTTGGAGTAAATATGGATGAAAGTATGTTTCTCACAAATTACATATGGGAAATCCTGATGTATACTACTTAGTTCAAGTTTATAAGGTTGGGGGCTCATCTTTTCTTTAATACATGTGTTGTAAAGGGATTATGCTATATTAAATTAACCAATTCTTAATTCTTTTATTATAGCTTGGAAGTAAATACAATACATAACATTTCTTATGAAAAAAATTGTGTTTCAGTATTGTGATTAGCCATTGTGGAGGAAAGGTATGCTATTTTTGTTTTAAGTATAGTTATTTTAAAGCTAGAGCAGAAACTAGGGCAAAAGATCAGATTCAGAAGGAACAACTGCAAAATCTTTATTTTTTGCTTTTTGCTTGTCAATTCAAAGGCAATTCTTGGTAAGAAATGTGTTTTATATTTATAAGTGCATTTGAATTCACACATTTCATGTTCACTGAGAGAGGGGCTCAGAAACTATATTTGTAATTATAAAGCAAAACTGTTTACTAAAACTAAGAATATTTTCAGGATAAGAAATGGAAATACTCATTATAATTGTTTAATTTTCTCGTGAATATTTGATAATTGTGACATCTACACACACACTTTCATACATTCATTTACCAAATGTTTGCTAAGGGCCTGTCATCTCTTAGGTGCTCTGATTGGCATGGGGGATACAAAATGGAAAGAGCCCTGCCCTTGTCCTTTTCTTCATTTATTTTTAGAGACAGTGTCTTGCTGTGTTGGCCAGGCTGGAGTGCAGTGGCATGATTATAGCTCACTGCAGCCTTGAACCCTTGGGCTCAAGCAGTCCTCCTGGTTCAGCCTGCTGAGTAGCTGGGACTATAGGTATGTGCTACCATGCCTGGCTAATTTTTTATTTTTGGCAGAGACAGGATCTCACTATGTTGCCCAGGCTGGTCTGAAACTCTTGGGCTTAAGTCATCTTCCAGCCTTAGCCTCACAAAGTGCTGGGATTACAGGTATGCACCACTAGGCCTAGACTTATCTTAGTTAATGTATAGCCTAGAGACTATTTGGGAGATTGTTGTTTCTAGTTTGCTCCAGGCTCTCTATATGGCTTGATGATTCCTTAACTATCTGCAGTCTTCTTGTCATTTACCACAGATGCTCTTCTAAATCGGTCCCACTTTTATCAGGCCCTCTATCCAATCCCAGTTTCCTTATTCCTAGCACATGGTCTTGCTTCCTATTCCGTGTGAAAACTGGACTTTTCATTGGTAACTTACCTGGAGGCTTTTCACTCACAAGTTTGGTCGCTGCCCTGAAATGACATGAAGGCTTAGTTCAGGTAGGATTGTTGATTGCAGTGCCTTCGCATGGCTGTTCCGTGTTGCATGGCCTTCCTCAGCATGGCAGCCTCAGTGTAATTGGACTTACTTGATGGCTGAGAGCTCTAAAAGTCAGTGTCCCAGTGAATAAGGAGGAAGCTGTATGGCTTTTTGTGACCTTGCCTTGGTAGTCAGGTTGGATTAGTGGTTGAAGTAGTTATGTGCCTTCCCACATTCAAGGGGAGGAGACAGACCTCCCTTTTGATAGGAGGGGTATCAAAAGCCTTGAAACCTTAACATCATCCTTGTCTTTCATCTCTTTCATCTCACCCACTCTACTTCTAAATATCAGTCACTAAGTGGTTTTTTATTTGAGAAGTATCTCTTTGTCTCCACTGTCGTGAACCTAGCTAAGAATTGTATCATCTTTCACTTGAGAGTTTTCCATAACCTCTTAATTGGTCTGTTTAATCTCATCCACCTTGAATTAAATAATGGTTCTTCATATTGATTGTAGGGTAGTTCTTATGGCCTACAGGCCTCTGCTGAGGTTGGTTGGCTTGGTTTGTTTGTTTGTTTTTTTGAAATGGAGTCTCACTCTGTGGCCCAGGCTGGAGTGCAGTGGCCTGATCTTGGCTCACTGCAACCTCCACCTCCCAGTTTCAAGCGATTCTCCTGCCTCAGCTTCCCAAATAGCTGGGATTACAGGCGCCAGCCACCACGCCCAACTAATTTTTGTATTTTTTAGTAGAGACAAGTTTTGCCATGTTGGCCAGGCTGGTCTCGAACTCCTGACCTCAGGATCCACCCACCTCGGCCTCCCAAAGTGCTGGGATTACAGGTGTGGGCCACCACGCCTGGCTGCTTGGCTTAGTTCTTAAGGGTTGGATTCTGCCTAATTTTGCACTCTGCACTTGATTTTGTTGGCACTGCTCCTTTACACTGACTGTCTTCCTTGCCTTCTTTGCCCAGCTCCTATCATCCTTCAGGTCTTGGATTGGATGTCACTTCCTCTGTGGAGCCACCTTAGTGGTTTCAAGTAATGTCATTTCCTCCTCTATTGGTTCATATGTTTATCTCATGCCATTAGAATGACCATGACTTTCACAAGGTCAGGGACTGCGTCTTAAATCATCTGCCACTATTGCCTGGCCCGTTGTTACGTACTCGGTAAATGGTAAGTGATTGAAAACAGATTACACTTTGGTGGAATTCTCCAAAGTTTTGAATGTGTTACTGGGTTTTCTAAAATGTCCATAATATTACCAAGGAATCATTTTGACTTGGGAGAACTATGTTTAGAGAAGGGTTTAGGTAAGGGAGTTTATATCTTGTGCTTCAACATTTTTATTTCAGTTAAAACATATACAGCAAAAACCAAAAAACTTGTTTGAAATTTTATTCTAATGTGCCAGAAAATTTAGGAAAGTGGGCAAGTATTAGATTTAAAACAAGCTTTGATAAGATTAAAGGCTCTGAGAATTGAAATCAGAACAGTTTTGTTTTCGGTTGTGGCATTTTAAAGCTTTAATTTTGGCTGTGAAATATTTCACATGACAGATTTCGTTCCAGCCTGTTTCTTTCCGGTCAGGAATGTGTGATGGTTCACTTTTGGCAATTGCACTATGTGAAAGGGCTTGAGTCAGCACCACTGTGCAGAAATGGGTCAATGAGCGTTCAGATGAAAGGGAAAACACTTTTAAAGAGCCTTTATATATTGCTGATGTAATAAGACAAAACTCATTATAAGCTTGAAACTCTCACCATGTTCTTTCTTTCTCCTTCATCTCTCAAATGCTTTGCCAAATTAACCACATCAACTAATTTTACAGAAAATGGATTGCTGAAGAAGCTTCTTCAGAAAGTCTCTCTCTCTTGTCTTCCAAAAGGACATAAGTCTCCTTTGTACTTCTGTAAAAATCTTAAATGGCCACTTAAAGAGAGCGGGCAGCTTGTTGTAGTTCAGTGAGTGATAAAGTACAACCGCCTATTTTTCAGTTGAGTTGGGAGGAAGAACTGTATCCTACTGTTGCTTTAAAAGGTGATTTTATTACTGTCAGGACAGATAACAAGCTAGGATTTTCTCAGAGCAATAACTGACAAGTTAGATTACTGCCTGTGGCTCTTAAACAATGTAACATTCTTGAATTAAGGAAGGAAAGTACTCAGGTAGTCTTTGAAGGAAGTCTAGGTTCCCTGCATGGCTATAGGGTTGCTGTTTCACTTTTTTCTGAGTAGATAAGGAAGCATAAGCCTTCTCCAAACCCTGGAAAAGCCTTTGCTCTCAAATTTGTGCTGGAATGTTATCTGGAGTGTGATGGGGCCCTTTGCCAGTCACCATGGAAACTGATGAAGGCTCTAGTTGTCCTTTGGGCTATTTGGGGTGGCTTAGATAAAGGATGACCAATGTGTCTAATCCTGTTCTCCACATACGCTTTTTCTTTAAAAATGGTTAAAAATGCAGCTTACTTAAGGAGGAAAAGGATATCTGTATCATGTTTCTATTAGGCTATTTAAAACATTGTGTGCAGCTGAAGGGTATCCCAGCCAAGAAACGTTAATGAAAACTATCATTCTGGATAGGCATAATTCCACTGGTTTCTGATGCTGTCTGTTAGCCCCCAAGCTGATATATGCAACAGAATAACAAATGCTAATTTTCCGTTTACCTACTTAGTGATGGAAAGGAACTTGTCATAGAAATTAAGACATAGGTAGTTTTAGTATGTCATTGCCAAGTGAAATGTGGTTTCAGTGGTAGTGTCAGACATAAAAATTAAAAGCATCTGTGAGCAATTAAAGCATTAATTATTCTGATTTTACAGACATCTCATAGCACATTTTCCAAAATGACCAGTCCATAGCTAAAGCTAGGGAAAAGAAGTGTTGTGGTAATCTGTAGATGTCCATATTTTGGCAGTCCCTCCTGTTCCGTTAGTGGGGCACAGAGGAGGAAGATCTGAGCAGAAACTATTAATATCTAGGGTGTTACCTGGTGCTGATAGAAGAATGTTTCTTAATTAGTTAATTTAAAAAATTGAGGTGAAATTCATATTGATAGAGTTTTGGGTTGTGAGCCACACTGATTACATTGTGAAGGATTTGTTCCATTTTCAAGGTCTGACCCTGATTGATAAGGCAAAATGGGAACTTAAGATGATTGAGGCTTGCCTCTTGGTTGTTTCAAATAACATGCTTTCCTTTAATGTCCAATAAAGGCTATTTATATGAAATGAAAATCAAGGATATAATACTCAGTACTTCTACACATAAGGATAATTTTATTAATTAATTCAAGATTTTACTGAGTACTTTACATGTGCTGTGCGCTCTTTTTAGTCCTAGAGATATAGGGGTAAAATGTGTAAGTTTCTGTTCTTAAGGAGTTTACAGTGTATTGGAAGAGACATAATAAACTATACTTTTAGGTGGTTATAATGGTTACAAAGAATAATAAAAAAGTGTAAGGATCTAGAAAGTGATGGGAGGTCTGGGTGCTGTGGCTCACGCCTTTAATCCCAGCAACTTAGGAGGCTGAACTGGGAGAATTACTTCAGGCCTGGACTTTGAGACCAGCTTGAGCAACACAGTGAGATCCCCGTTTCTACAACAAGTAGCTGGGCATGGTGACATACAGCTGTAGTCCCAGCTACTTAGAAGGCTGAGGCAGATCACTTGAGCCCAAGAGTTCGAGGCTGCAGTGAGCTATGATCACACCACTGTGCTACAGCCTGGGCAACAGAGTGAGACCCCCATCTCTAAAATATAAAAATAAAATAAAAATAAAGTGATAGGAGGTGCAATTTTAGTTAAGGATGTCAGGGAGGAGATCTCTGAAGACATGACATTTGAGCAGACATCTGAATGAATTGAATAATTGGGCCACAGGAAGAGCAAAAGCCCTGAGGTAGAATCAACTTGGATTATTTGAAGTGTTTTTATAAATGGGAGGAAAGCCTCATGAACAGAATAAACAGGAAGAAGGTCCATGTGATTAGAGTGGACTAGGGGAAAGGTAGATAGAGGCATGTCATGCAAAGCCTCGTAAGCCATGGTGGAAATTTGGATTTTTTTCTGTGTACAGTGTAGTGGGTTTTTCACCAGGGCAGTGACAGTCTAATTTACTCCTTAAAAGGATCTGGTTGTAATGTAGAGAACAGAGTATAGGAGAATAAAAATAGAACAAGACAACTAGCTAGTAGCTAATGCCAGTGTGTAAGCTAAAGTTGATAGCTTGGACTATGGTGGTAGAGGTAGTGATAAATACATAGGTTCCAAAGATATTTTGAAGATAGAGCCAGGAGGACTTGCTGATGAATTGGATGTGGATGGTGAAGGAAAGAGATGGTTCTTTTTTTTGTTTCTGGTATAGTAAAATATGCATAATATAAAACGGACCATTTTAATTATTTTAAAGTGCGCAATTCAGTGGCCTTAAGTACATTAACATTGTTGTGTAACCATCGTCACTATTCATCCCCAGAACTTCCTTATCATTCCAAACTGAAACTCTATTCATTAAATAATAATTCCCCATTTTCTCATATTCCTAGCCCCTAGTAACCACTAATCTACTTTCTGTCTCTATGAATTTGACTGTTCCAGCTCGTATAAGTGGAGTCATATAATATTTGTCCTTTTATGTCTGGCTTATTTCACTTAGCAAATTGTTATCAAGGTTCATCCATGTTGTAGCATATATTCAAATTTCACTTCTTTTTAGGTTCTTTGGTTTTGCTTTTAGCAACTATGTGAATAGTATTGAAATTTCCTGGGATGGAGAAGACTCTTGAAGGAGAGGTTAGCGGTTAAAAATCAGTTCTCCTTTACACATGTTAAATGTAAAATGCCTAATAGACACCCACGTGGATATGTTGAGTAAGTCTGGGGCTTGGAGGAGAGGTTGGGGCTGGAGATTTAAATTTGGGTGTCAGCATAGTATAGGTGGTTTTTAAAGTTATGAAACTGGGTAAGTTTACCTCAGAAGTAAGAGTAGACTTGAGAAAGTGGCCTTTTAACTAGTACAATTTAAAGTTGTGATAAAGGAATACATATATTCTAAGATGTACCCAAACTGCTAAATTTATAAAATTTTAAAAGTTGGCGTTGATTTTTAAATGTTTTAATTGATATAGCACATTAGTTTTAAGCAGTTATTTGCTTGTTATTTTGTTAGTCAATTCCTTTACTTTCGTTGGCTTGAAATAGTGGTAAGCCTTGTTTTTTAGGAGTTCTCTGAGAAATTTAAAAAATAAATTTGTGTCAAGATGAATTGCGTACTGGCTAGAATGGTTATTTTCAAAAGTCACACATATAAATTTTATCATAGTGGGGACAATTTGAAAATTAGTAGATGCCATAGATAATAGGATTAATTATATAAAAATTAATTTATATGTAAATATAAAATTAATAGACAATAGGATAAAGGGGGCCTGTTTATGAATGGAGTATTCTAGTGAGCAAACACCAGCTGTGTATGACTAAGGGTGGCACCTATCCAGGGGAAGGATGTTTTGAGGAAAATTTGTGTACTTTTCTTTTTTTTCTTTAACAGCAGAGAGGCTTTTTAGTTAGACTACTGGTCTCTTTTCTTTTCCAAAGGATTAAGTTTCAAAAGAAGGATCAGACCACTCTTGTGGGGTGAAATGGGGGTGGAGGAGATATTTGGAACAAGAGGAATGTTTGCAGCAATACTAGAGTAGAACTTTCCCTAGACGCTGTGGTTCATAGGCATCTGACCAAGTCTTTCAGAGGCAAATCTTAGTATTACTTATTTTTTTTTCCATTTAATGAGAGTTGCTTAGCTTGATTAGCTCCCAGTTTTGTCTTTACAATGGTCGTACCACAGAGCTTGTGAATACCAATTCTTTTAAATTTCCTTATTATAAATGATACATGTTTTGAGCATCGTATCTTTGCAAAAGTATCCTGATAGTAGAAATCGTTTTGTAATAGAGAAAAAAGGATTTGGTTTTATGTTACTAAAGGATGTTACAATTAATCAAAAGAAAAAGGAAAAATTTGAAGATTTAGAGAGTCTACCAAATGTCATTTTTAAAGGAGGAAATTAAAGTCAGGAAAGAACAGACTTGCTTGGAAACATGTCCTATAAATGGAACTTAAGTAGCTAACATCTGCCTCTGACAAAATTCCCTGCAAGGCTGCTATTTTTCCTTGTAGTCCTTGGTTAGGGCACTGACATTTTCATATTTGCTGTGGAAATGATTGTGATAATATAAATGATGTTTTATTTTTATACATGATTAGATAGGGAAGATGGAAGCCAGCTGTTTAAATGCATGTCTTATGAAACGCTGCAGGAAATATAACATAGGCAGTAGTAAATCAAAGGTGGGAGAGAGGGTATTGCTGAGGCTCATGTAGCAGGAATGGTGCAGATAACCTCTCTTGTTTCTCTTGGTGACTTGGTTTTAGCTCTTGCAGAGTTGGGTAGGTTAGCCCATTACATCACACAGCATGTGGTTTTATGATTTAGAGAACCCAAGGCATTTCTGTAAAGCACATTTATTAACTCCCTGCTACATATTAGGCACTGTGGTGGAATTTTGGATAGAATGGTAAATAAGATAGTTTGAATTATTTATTTACATCTGTGATAAGTGCCACAAAGAAGTCCTGTTGTCAGGAGAGCAGATAACAGGATACTGATCCTAATCTGAGGGTTGAGAGAAGACTTCCCCCAGTGAGTAACACTAATTAGATCTGCTTTCCTACAACCATTATTACTCCCTATCTCTAAGGGCAATAGGAACAATTTTAAGCATGGTATAAAACTGGTCAGATTTTCTTAAAAATTACTTTGCTGTTGTATGGAGAATGGAGGGGATGTTAGAGTGGATACTGGAGATCAGGTTAGGCTATTACAGTAACCTCAGCAGGAAAGAGCATGGTAATATCTTGGACTGGAGTGTTGACATTGGAAATGGAGAAGGAGGAAGAATTGGTAGGTCTCGGTTATGGATTGGATATGGGAGTGGAGAGGAAGGGCTCAAGGATGACGGCTATTGCAGGTTCTTGACTGTATAACTGAATTGATGTTAGATATATTTTCCCAATGCATTTGAAAATAATATGCATATTTTCAAGTTTGGTATACAAAATTGCCCTTGCTTATGAAAATTCACAAATGTGTTGTGTTTTTCCAGTCATCCTTTGGTCAAGATGCAAAACCACAATACTTTTCAGCCTTTACTGTTTTACCTACTATTAAGTAACCTATGTATTTGATTAAGGCTTGCTAATTGTCATAATTGACTGAAGTTCCAGCAGTTTTCTTTTTCTTTTTTCCCTGACAGGGTCTTGCTCTGTTGCCTAGGCTGGAGGCACCCAACCTCTGCCTCCCAGGCTCAAGCAATTCTCCTACCTCAGTCACCCAAGGAGCTGGGACTACAGGCATGTGCCACCACGCCTGGCTGATTTTTTAATTTTTTGTAGAGATAGGGTCTTATTATATTTTCAAGGCTGGTCTTTAACTCTTGGGCTCAAGTGATCCTCCCACCTTGGCCTCCCAAAGTGCTGGGATTATAGGCATGAGCCATTGCACCTGACCCCCAGCAGCTTTTTAAAAACAGTTTTAGAGATATAGTTCACATATTGTACAGTTCATGCATTTAAAGTGTACAATTCAGTGGCTTTTAGTATATTCACAGAGTTTTACATCCACCACCACCAATTTTAGAACATTTTCATTACTCCCAAAAGAAACCCCATACCCGTAAACTGTCACTCCTTAATTCCCCCATGTACCCAAGCCCTAGGCAACTACTAATCTACTTTCTGTCTCTAGATTTGCCTATTTGGGATATTTCATATAAACAGAATTGTCTTAGGTTGGGCTACTGTAACAAACTACCATAGACTGTGTGGCTTAAACAACAACTTATTTCTCACAGTTCCGAGGCTGGGAAGTCCAGGATCAAGGTGCTGGCAGATCCAGTGTCTGGTTGAGGGCCTGCTTCCTGGTTTGCAGATTACCTTCTCATTTTATTGGATTATCACAAAGTGGAAAGAGTGAGAGAGCTCTTTGGGGTCTCTTTTATAATGACTCTAATCCCATTCATGAGGCCTCCACCCTCATGGTCTGATTATCTCCCAAAGGCCCCACCTCCCAGTCCTTTCACACTGGAGGTTAGGATTTCAACATACGGATTTTGGGGGACACAGATATTCAGTCCACAACAGGAGTCATACAATATGTGCTTTTTCTGACTGGTTTCTTTCACTCAGCATGTTTTCAAAGTTCATCCATGTTGTAGTGCAGGGGTGTCCAATCTTTTGGCTTCCCTGGGCCATATTGGAAGAAGAATTGTCTTGGGCCACATATAAAATACACTAACACTAGCGATAGTTGATGAACTTAAAAAAAATCACAAAAAAATCTTATAATGCTTTAAGAAAGTTTACGAGTTTGTGTTGGGCCACATTCAAAGCTGTTTTGGGCCACGTGCAGCTCTCAAGTTGTGGGATGGACAAACCTGTTATAGTGTATTTAGTACTTTATTTCTTTTTATTGTTGAATAATATTCTGTTGTGTGGATAGACCATATTCTGTTTATCGATTTCATCAGTCGACAGACATTGGAGTTGTTTCTACTATTTGGCTATCATGACTCATGCTATGAACATTTGTGTGCAAATTTTCGTGTGTACATATGTTTCAGTTCTCTTAGATATATACCTAGCAATGGAATTGGTGATCATATGGTAACTCTCTGTCTAACTGAGGAACTACCAGGCTGCTGTCCATATTTCTGTTCCATTTCACATTCCCACTCGCAATGTGTGAGGATTCGATTTTCTCTATATCCTCACCAATACTTATTTTCTGTCTTTTTGATTATAGTCATTCTCATGGTTATGAAGGGTTATCTTGTGGTTTGATTTGCATTTCCTGACTGTGTTTCTGTTGGACTAAAATGTTAATGACATTGAAGCTGGGAAGTTTACTGGCTGACAGAATTTAAGAAGTCATTTTAATTCTTAGAGAGTACAGATGTACAGATGAATTGGCATATACAAGTAAGTATTTTCAGCATTTTGTAATGCTTAACATTATCTTTATGATTCTCATTTAGCAACTAACAATTAGAACATATTTTGTATCTTAAGTTGTACAAGGTTTGAAGTACTTGAAAAATAATTTTCCTTAAACCCCCAAACACTTTTGTTGCAGGTTTTTTCCCCTTTAAACAGCAATGGTCATTCCTTTGGCCCCTAAACAACACAGTTGAGAATATCTAAGTGATTATGGACAAATTCAGTGGAACCAATCCAAGAACCATCTGTGCTAGACACTATGTTTACCCATGGTGCTACCCTCACAAAGCCTCCAGCCTTGTGAGGAAGACTGATATATTAATACATATTTATTTACATAGAAGGAAGAATGTGGCAAGTGCAGCAGTTTGTGGGTATAAATAGTATATTAATATGAGAACAGAGAGAAATTAATTCCAGAAATTAATTTGAAGGTGAGGTGTAGTTTTGGCAGGTAGAAAAATAGCAGAAGATAATTCTAGGTTGAAGGAACTATGTAAGCAAAGTCATAGCAAGAAATGACAAGATATTTGGAATGAGAACTACAGAAAGTAGCTCAACTAGAAAGTAGTGTGGTGGAGTGGCATTTCTGCATTTCTCTTTGCTTAATTTTTATGGTCACAAGATGGCTGCCCCACTGAATTGTAAAGAGGAAGAAAAAGAGTGTGTTCCCTTGTTTTTTATTTACAAGGGAAGAAAACTCTCACTAGACATTTTCTAGCTTCACTGATCAGGATTGGATTTCATGAACATCTTTTAGCTGCAAGGAAGACTGGGAATGTGGAGAATCTAACACTTTCTACCTTTCCAGTGGGAGGTGAGTTCTGCCTATGAAAAGGAGGGATGGGTTAGGAGTTACTGTTGGGTAGCAACCAACAGTGTCTATAGATGAAAATATCCTCTAGTTGTAAAAAAGGAAGAGATAGATTGAATCCAGGTTTGGGTAATGAATGAAAAAATGGTGATGCCATTTTCCAAAATGAATTTTGCAATCTAAAATTGAATTGGGTCCTTACTCTATTAATGTCACTTACCTGAATCTAACCCTCAGTGTTTGGGACTCTATAACCTCACTTTCTCATCATGAAACCTAACGGAAAACAGAGGAGGCAGCTGGAAGTAGTACAGTGGTTTTTAAATGCTACTCCTAGAACTGGTGCTAACTTCCTGCACAAAAATCACCTGGGAGCTTGTTAAATAAATCTAAATCTCTGGGAATTGGTATTTTTGGGTCTGGGATTTGACCATCAATTTTGTTAACAAGCTGCCTGGGTGATTCTGATACACGGCTAGGCTTGGGTACTTTTGGTAGAAAAAGTATGGGCTATGGATTCAGGCAAATCTGAATTTGATTCCAACTCTTCACTTATTAACTGTGTAAACTTAGGTCAGGCATTTGATCTGTCAGAGCTCAGGTCCCTCATCTGCTAAATGTGTAGGAATAATAATAATGATAATGGTTACTTTACAGAGCTTTTGTGAAATGTAGATATATCTTATGTGTAATGCCACTAGTATAATGCCTGGCACGTAGTGAGCATTCATTAACTCTGGCTATTATTATGTGTTAGCTTACAGTAAGTATGTGCATTTGATTTAGCATAGAAACACACATTTCTGTACAACTACAACAAAAAGAAAAGAAGCAGAATATAATAAATTGCTTCTATTGTTGCTTACTATGTTATTTTCTAGGCTAGAACATATGAGTCTTTATTTTCTTAACTGCATTTTTGACTATGTCTGTACTCTATTACCTATATAACTTAAAAATTGGCTAATATACCAAAAACTCTAATTTTTGTGAAATATGCTACTTAATATTTACTAGAGGCTATACATGGTTCCTGCTCTTAAACAAAAAACAGACAATATAAATTCAGATAAAAATAATAAGTGCACATTAAGGATCATTTTGTTATTCTTAAAGATTTTATAGTTGCCTGGGTTAATAGTTAGAATGTTATTTTTGATGGTTGTTTTGTATGATACATAAATAACCACTGAGAGTGAATGCTTATTTTTCCTGCTTCCGTGCGTAAAGAGGTCTTGGTGCACAGAAAGGAGAAAGATGCTAACATTGAGTACATACTTTCTGCTAGGAATTTAACTTAATTTGTTGTATTGGAAAGAGGCAGTGTGTTGTAGTGTTACCTGCAGACTCTGAAGCCCTGTTGCCTGGGTTCTTATCCCATTTTCTGCACTTGAACTGCCTGACCTTGGGCAAGTTACTAACCTTTGTGTGCCTTGGTTTCTTCATTGGGGGTTATTGTATACCTACTTTATAGGGTTGTCATGAGGATTAAATAAGTTAAAATATATAATGTGTTTAGGAAGTATCTGGCACATAGATAGTAGTATATGTACTGTGTGCATGCAGTACTGTTAGCTATTCTTTAAGTTTCACAGATTTGCAGTGCTCTATAATCTTCACAAAAATCCTATAAATTAGATTTCTCTCTCTCTCTCTTTTTTTTTGGTCTTAAAATGTCTTTATTGTATTTTAAAAAGTAGATCTTCTTAATCTTTACAGGTAAGAAAATTGAGGTTTGATGAGGTTAATAACTTAGCCATAATCACCCATCTATTAAGTGATACAAATACTAGTTTGCTTTATCCTGCATCCTATTATGCCTTTAATATGTTAATTATTTAAAAAAAAAACCTTAAAAATAGTAATCACCTGGCCGAGCGCGGTGGCTCATGCCTGTAATCCCAGCACGTTGGGAGGCTGAGGTGGGCAGATTACGAGATCAGGAGTTCAAGACCAGCCTGGTCAGTATGGTGACACCCCGTCTCTACTAAAAATACAAAAAAAAAATTAGCGGGGTGTGGTGGCATGCACTTGTAGTCCCAGCTGCTCGGGAGGTTGAGGCAGAAGAATTGCTTGGACCCAGGAGGTGGAGGTTGCAGCAAGCCAAGATCATGCCACTACACTCCAGCCTGGGCGACAGAGTGAGACTCCGTCTCCAAAAAAAAAAAAAAGTAATTACCCATGTGATTCATATGGTACTAAGCAAATTTTCATTTATCAAAAAATTGTTACTACTTGGCAGTGGAGTTAATAGACTAATTCTTTTTGAACTTTGAGTGAGATGTTAATATTTTTAAAAAGATCTGTTATTGACCCTTAATTTAAAATATTGCATCAAGGTGTAACAGATTAAAAAAAGTCATATTGTAATAACAATTTAAATGAAATTAATTCCATATATATTACTTACCTGGGCTTAGGTGCTAACATTTTTATAGCATCATTTTCTAGGTAATAATAATTATGGTGCCTTGATAATTTTTCTTAGTTTTTGAACTTTATTTTTGATTTGATAGTTGTATAATAATGTCTATATGTGAATACAGTACAATTGTTTATTTCACTCATGATTTAGATGACATCTGTGATTGAGTAGGTTATCTAAATCCTCAAGTTTCATACATTTTATAGAAAATATAAGCAATTATGCTAATGGAAAACCTGTAATATATATTAATAGTATTGATTGATTTGAAACCTGTGTGTCTACCTCTATGGTGTCTTTTATAAGAATAATTCAGTGTACAGAATAAGAAACTTAACATTACATATTAAAATGAAAGATAAAGTGTTTTTTTTTTTAATTAAATGTATAATAGAGGGGTGAAAGTGTATTAGATTGGATCCTAAAGCCGATCTTCTATTAGGTATTTTTCCTTACCTGTTTGCTCTTCCTCCTCCTCCACAAGCACACACACACCACATTCACCCTGACCTTCAGATAGGTAAAAATCTCCAAACTGCTCCCCCCTCCAACCCCTGCCATATTTTCTGTATGGTTTTAGGCACATAGCATTAGGTATAACATGCTTTGAAATTTCCAATTAGAAGCAGTAGCAATATTGTTAGCAATAGCTCTAAAGAAGCTATTGGCTGAATGTTTCCTCCTCAGTACTCTTTGGTCTACCTTTTAAAAATTTCTTTCAGTAAAGTACAGCTTGCTGTCAGTAATTAATTTTCCTTACTTTGTTCAAGGAAGTTGCTGAATTTGCTTATGAGTTAGAATGACAAGCCTTACCCTCATTTTACATTTAGTATATTCTACCTTAGTTTCCCTTTATGTATAACATATAGGTGGCAAAACTACTCCACATCCTTTGAATTTCATTATCTGATTCTGTCTAATAAGAATTTATCCAAATCTTTCTCACAGAACAATCCTTTTTTTTTTGAGTCAGAGTTTCACTCTGTTGCCCAGGAAGAAGTGCAGTGGTGTGATCTCAGCTCACTGCAACCTCTGCCTCCCAGGTTCAGGCAGAACAATCCTTTTTTAAAAAAAATTATTTACCTTCTTTCTGACTTGGCTTTCACTAATTCATTTTTCCTCTCTCATTTTTTTTTCCACCAGGAAATTATTTCCCCCCATCCCATCTCCTTGAGGAACAGGAAGGGCCTTTAATTCTCAGCGGAGCAGTGTTGGAAGGGTCATTGAGGGGAAGAGAGCAGAACATATGGAACTGTGGGTTTCAAAACCAGCTGCTGGGCTGCTCTGATTTTGAGTCTGAAGGGTGGATCAAGTGCTCTGTTCATATCTGATATTATAATTGCTTTTCTTTAGAAGAGCTGCTCTCAGAATTATAAATACTCTTCCCTGCATTGCAGTTTAGTTAAGGACATTCTTAAGGAATTGATGTTAGTTTTCCAGCATCTTTGCTGCAGTACTTTATTTGTTCGGGGAAAGGTTCTTGTTTAGTTAGGTTTCTAGGTTCTCAGGCTTTGATTCTGGCAACAAATGGCTAGTTGATGTCACAGATAACTATGATCTTTAGAGCTCAGTGTCTGTAAGCATATTCTGCATTTTTATAAGCACTACATGGTGGTAGAAGGCTTTCTAATTTTCTCTGTATTTGAAGACTTTACTTACTAAGAGCATTAAAACCTTTTATTTTTATTTTTTTACAAATTATACAGACCAAGATTTTAAGTTTTTCTTCTCTTAATCTTAGATGTTTTATTCCTGATTTACTTTTCCCTCCTTACTAAATGAAAATGTGGCACTTAAGGCAACTGTTTTCTTGTTAAAGAAGAAGTTGCTTCTCCAGTTCCGGAAAGAAAAACAAACTGAGATTTGCAGCTTTTTTATATTTGAAACCCTATTGTACTAAATCTTGCTAGTAAGCAGATAAAAAATTTTCTTCTTTTTGGTTAGCTTTTTCATACCATGTTGTGACTTTAGTTTTCAAAGATTTAGACAATGTACTTTATCATATATATATATATATTTGAGACGCAGTCTCACTCTGTCACCGAGGCTGGAGTGCAATGGTGCGATTTCTACTCACTCTGTCTTCCAGGTTCAAGCAATTCTCCTGCCTCAGCCTCCCAAGTAGCTAGGATTACAGGCGCCGCCACCACGCCTGGCTAATTTTTGTAGTTTTAGTAGAGACAGGGTTTCACCATGTTGGCCAGGCTGGTCTTGAGCTCCTGACCTCAAATGATCCTCCCGCTTCAGCCTCCTAAAGTGCTGGGATTACAGGCATGAGCCACTGAGCCCAGCCATATTTTTTAATAAAGCCACCATAGAACCATAGCTATTCTTTGTAATAGATTTTCTTTCATGAAGTCTATTTTTTTGGGAGTTGAGGTCAGTAGAAAAAGGAAGATGATATTAGATTTTCTGGGGAGAAAATGGTTGTTAGGAATAGACTGCAAAGAAATTTATGACCCCTTTTAAACACCAGAATATTTTTAAGCTATATATTATTGTATAATTATTATATAGTAATATTACTTAATTTTGAGTCCTATAAAGTGTTAGTGTAGAAGTATTAGAAGAGAGACTTTCTTGAAATCATAGTATGTTAAAGCTTATAAGAGACTGTAGGGATCATATAGTAAGCAATGCCGAAATTCTACAGAATAACAGATGGAGGTTTGTTCATTTATTAGTTCATTTACTCACCCATTTATTCAACAAATATTTAATTTTTACTGTTCAGAATACTTGGGGATATTCCTGCCCTTATGGAGCTTACCGTAAATAGATAGTAAACATCCCAAGTAAGTTAAATAGTATGTTAGAAGGTGATACAAGTCAACTGAGATGGGGGAGGGGCAGTGCTTAAGGGTTAGTGCTGGTTTGCATTTTAAAATATGATAGTTTCCATTGAAGAGATGACACTTGAGCAGAGAAGAGAAGAAAATGAGAGTAGACTGTGTGACTATCTGAGGGAAGAGTATCTCAGGGAGAAGGAAGAGCTGGGACAAAGGCCGAGGTGGGAGCATGCCTAGTATACCATGCAAGGAACAGTAATAAGGCCAATGTGATTTCTGGAGGAAGAAGTGGAATGGAGTAATAGGTGATGAAAATTACTAGGTTTGGGAGGCAGGAGGTGGGTGGGGAACTGACTGGGTTATGTGGGGTGAATGGTTGTAAGGACTTTGGCTTTTACAGGAATGAAATGGGAGGAGTGGTGGCAGTGAAGGGTTTTGAGCAGAGTAATAACACAATCTGACTTATGTTTCATCTGAATCATTCTTGCAGCCCTGTTGAGAAGAAATGCTGGGGTAAGCTTGTCAGATTTAGCAAATAACAAATTTGAATTTCAGATAAACAATGAATAATTTTTTAATGTATATGTCCTGTGCAATATTTCTTGATTATTCACACATAAGGCAGAATGTTTACTATGTTTTTTTAAAAAAACATTTAAAAAAAGACCTCTTTAATGTTATTGTTGATTACTGTAGATTATTGTTATTATGATCCTGCTGGTCCCAAGGCTTAGTAGCAAATTTTCATCTCTCTTTCCTCTATTATCTGTATTTCTGTTTTTCACATTGTGGTCATCTTATACCCTGGAGTGCTACATATATAGGTTGCTGGATGGCAGCCCGGACCTAATGAATCAGAATTTCTGGGATGTAATAGGGAATCTCTGCAACTACCTACTCTTCTAGGTTCTGGGTATATAGTAGTGAACAAAGCATGCAAAAATCCTTACTCTCATGGGATTTACATTCTAGTAGAGGAGATAGTAAACAATAAATAAGTACATTTGCACTCCATATATGCTGGTTTTGCATCTGTGGATTTAACCAACTGTGGATCAAAAATATTTTAAAAACCCAATAAAAAGAACAATACAACAATAAAAAGTAATACAAATAAAAATACAGTATAATAACAATTTACATAAAATTTATATTGTATTTGATATTATAAGTAATCTAGAGATGATTTAAAGTATATGGGAGGATGTGTACAGGTTATATGCACTATGCCATTTTACATAAGAGTCTGAGGATTGGCCGGGAGCGGTGGCTCAAGCCTGTAATCCCAGCACTTTGGGAGGCCGAGGTGGGCGGATCACAAGGTCAGGAGATCGAGACCATCCTGGCTAACACGGTGAAACCCCGTCTCTACTGAAAATACAAAAATTAGCCGGGTGTGCTGGCGGGCGCCTGTAGTCCCGGTTACTCGGGAGGCTGAAGGAGAATGGCGTGAACCCGGGAGGCGGAGCTTGCAGTGAGCGGAGATTGCGCCACTGCACTCCAGCCTGGGCGACAGAGCGAGCTTCCGTCGCAAAAAAAAAAAAAAAAAAAAAAAAAAAAAAAAAAGTCGGAGGGTTTTGGTATGGGGGCGGAGGTGTCCTGGAACCAATGCCCTGCAGATACCTAGAGACAACTGTATATAATATGTTGAATACTAATATAGATACTAAGAAGAAAGAAAAAGCACGACGGGGAATAGGAAATGTGTAGTGTTGTGGTCAGGGAGTTGCAATTTTAGATAGCCTGACCAGTGTATGCCTTACTATATGGTTATGTTTAAATCAAGACTTAAAGGAAGTGAGTAAGAGACCAGGTGGATACTTGGGGGAATAGGATTTCTGGCTGAAGGAATAGCAACTGCAAAACTCCTAAGTCTGGGGTGTTCCTTGTGTGTTTAAGAAGCTGCAAGACGGTAATATGTATGGAGTAGATTAAAAAAGGGGAGAGTAGGAGATGAGGTGAAAGAGGTATGGTAAGTGGCTGGTGATTGTTGATTAGTGGTTAGGCTTCATGATGCATTGGAGAGAGACTTGGGATCCTAGGCCCAGGAATGGCATTATCTCTGGGCCTTAGTTTCTTTATCATTAAAAATTAGAAGACTAAGATGATCTCTTAGGTTTCTTCCTACTCTAAAATAGGGTTTTTAATTTGAAATTGATTATTGGCCAGGTGTGGTGGCTTACACCTGTAATCCCAGCACTTTGGGAGGTCGAGGCAGGAGGATCACTTGAGCCCCAGAGTTTGAGACCAGCTGGGGCAACGTGGTGAAATCCTGTCCCTACAAAAAATGAAAAAAAATTAGCTAGGCATGGTGGCCAGTGCCTGTAGTCCTAGCTACTCAAGACACTGAGGTGGGAGGATTGTTGCTTGAGACAGGGAGGTCAAGGCCTCTATTGCCCTGCTGCACTCTAGCATGGGTGACAGAGCAAGACCATCTGAAAAAACAAACAAAAAGAAATCTGCCATTTATCTTCCATTTCTATTTTGTACCTCTTTTGAGAGCAGTTATTAATATTTTATCATTTGAGATTCTTCTGTACTTTTCATGAGCTCCTCTCAGGTTGTGTTCCAATTAGCCAGGTGATTTTTTTTTCTTTTATGCTGCTCGTTTCTCTTTTTTCCTGATTGAACTTGAAGATTTAGACAGTCCTTTGATAAACAGCAGGAAATTGTTCTCTTATCACCTTGTTAACCATTAGCTCTTCTGACAATCAGATTCTTATTTAATCTTAGCTAATAGAATTTGGAAACATGTATTTTTCTCTACTAAGAGATAGAAATTCTTATGATTGGCAGCTTGACATAAAGCTAGGCAGAAAGAGAAGAAAGAAGAGGCTTGAATAATTTCTAAATTGAATAAACACCAACTGCCAGTCCTAGATTAAACTGAATATAATATACAGGGAATCATGGGAGTCTTAGCTGGGTACTTCTGTAGAAGTACAACTTTTAGGCAGGTCTTATTTAGAAATAATTGGGTGGGAACGTTCTAAGATGTTGTTTTGATGGGTTCTATTAGCAGAAGACATGGATAAAGGAACATGTCATGAAGCTTTACAATCTTATTTAGTATAAATTGTGTTGGAAGAACAAAGCAGTATCAAAACTGTGGTTCGTGTCTTTGAAATCCAACACACAAAAATAGGACGTGTAGGCTCTCAAATTGCAGCTTTCATGCAGTAGTAATGAAACAGTATAATCACTCTTGAATAATTCTGCCACCTTTTACAACTTCCACAGGGTGTTATAAATTATAAACAAATCCAAAAAACTAATTGTTATCTTGGGGTTTGATCTATCTTGTTTTATGTCATCTGCTAGATTTTGAGATCTGTAGGAGAGTCAGAAAAGAGTATATTGTTAGATACCAACATTAGGTTAAGTTTATGGTGACATTAAAGATGACAATCACACTTTACAATAGTAAGTTTACAGTTATTTTTGCTAATAGTAATTTTTTTTATCTGTTGTGTATTTGGCAGCTTTTGTAGCAAATATTCCTTTGAATCTGGCTGAAATTAAAGAAAATCCTAAATGGAGCAAGTTGGAAAGGATTCATAAAACTTAGCTGGCTAGACACTCAGCTGCATACATTTATTTATAGGCTTTTACCTTGCTCATTTATTTTTCTAACAGTATAAAACTGGAAGTTTAAAGTGAAAGACTATTTATATACTTAAAATAGGAGCCTATTTAAAAATAATGGAGTAAATTATGAAAAACAAATGAAGTTTATTTGGCACCTTTTGAACATTATTGAATTCTAGACTTGAAAATCTGTTTAAATTTATTTTTATAGCAATGGTAACTGTACTGGCCTGGTAGCTGTGCCAATTCTAAGTATAATATGCTTTAATTAATGTATGCTTTGGTGTTTCTGTTAATGGACACTGATTTTTTTTTTTTTTTTAAGACGGAGTCTCACTGTGTCGCCCAGGCTGGAGTGCAGTGGCGCAATCTTGGCCTACTGCAAGCTCTGCCTCCTGGGTTCATGCCATTCTCCTGCCTCAGCCTCATGAGTAGCTGGGACCACAGGTGCCCGCCACCAAGCCCAGCTAATTTTTTGTATTTTTAGTAGAGACGAGGTTTCACCATGTTAGCCAGGATGGTGTTGATCTCTTGACCTCGTGATCCGCCCACCTTGGCCCAAAGTGCTGGGATTACAGGCGTGAGCCACTGCGCCCGGCCTGGACACAGATTTTATTCATGATAAATAAAATCTAAGCAAGACATCCTAATTTAGTTCCAGTAAAATAGTCTGAAAAAGTGTGCTTTTTAATTTTTAAAATCTAGCCAGTTAAGGATGAGAGAGTAAATCTTTACTGAGATAGCTCCTCTGACGCTGAGATGACTGGCCTGCGTGCTCTTGGTGCTAACAAAATTACATTGTTGAATGATTGAATAGCTTCATCATGAAAAACTTTACTCTCTAAATTGTATGTTGACTAACTATGACACGTGGACCAAATCCTGCTGTTTTTTGTGAAGTTTTATTGGAACACAGCCATGTTAATTTATTTACATATTGTTTATGGCTGCCTTGATGCTACAATGGTAATGTTGAGTAGTTACCATAGAGATCATATGATCCTCAACGTCTGAAATATTTACCGTTAGCCCTTTAAGAATAAGTGTGCTCCATATCTAAGTTTTTGGAGTTAGATCCTGTTAAAGTTCTGCTGGAGGTTTATGAGGTTAGTATTTTCATGTTTAATTTCCCATTCTACTTCATTTTAAGAAAGAATACTTTAAATGGTCATTTTGAGTGTAAGTTTCTGGCTTTCTGATTCATGAGTATGGATAATACCACCTTGCAGTGTTGCTGTGAGGATAAGTGAAAAAATGTAAATAAAATGCTTAGCTAAGTGCCTGGCACCCAGAAGGAATTCAAGCAATGGGGAGATGCAATCAGGGAAAGTGTTGGTGTCTGGGTGATTTAAGATGGTATGTTTTTATAGGTTCTGATTTGTCCATAGGGCTGGCAGTGGAGGCCTAGTTTATCCGGCATCTTAATAAAACTTTGTTGTCTAATGTCCCTTTATCCTGTTCTTCCTCCGTCCTTAATCCCTTTGCTCCTCTCTCTCTCTTTCCTCTCTTTCTCTTTTCCTCCTGATCTTTATATTTTCTTCTCTTTGTTTCCTTTTTGATATACGCAAGCATTGGTACTAAATTTAGGTCAGTCTCTTAGAGTATGTAGAGAGCCTAGTACGTAGAATATTGTCAGTTAGTGTTATTTCTATTCTCTAGGAAGCAGAAGAATTCAAAAATCTTGTAATTTCCCCCTCCTCCTTAATTTTTACATAATGTATATTAGAGCCATCTAGGCGTATGTAAAATCTACTCTTACCGTAGCAAATGTTAGGAGAGATCTTCAGTTTTTTGGGACCGTTGTGCCAAGAGTTCATCTTTAGGCAAGCTTGGTATTCTTCTAGAAGCAGGATAGATGATAGATCTTTCCTAGCATTTTGAAGGAAACTTGAAAATCTAGTGATGATAAAATTGACCCTAGCAATCTTGTATTAGTTAGAACACTTAGTTATGTTCTTGTTTCATGGAAATATAAACTTAAAAAGCTGTTATTTTACTTGACAGGTGTTGTTAGAAGATCAATTTGAAACTTAGGACCTAACCCCTTCATGTTATTGTAAAACCAGCATTGATATGAATAAGAGAACAAGGAAAGAGAATCTTAAAATAGCTTTTGTTTTTATTGGTATTTATTATTATTTGGTGGTAGTTTTTAGTTTTTGTAGGTGTTATAAAAATACAGAAAAGAGATAAAATTCTAGGATGATGGTTATAGCATTAGCAGAACTTTATATAATAGAAGTAACAATTAGCCATATTTCTAGATTTAGGTCCCCTCATTTCAAAATCTTGTCATCCATAGTAAATTTAATTGTTTTAATTTAGCTAAATTCTTCTGTTTGTGGTTTAAAAAATAGTTAAATTGGTCAAATTTCTCATTGACTGTTCCTCCCTTCTTAAATCTGATACCTAAATGCATTAAGCTTAAATTTTATATACCACCATTCTATTAAAAATCAAGTATCCTTCCTATTTTTCTCATTTATTTTACATAAAGCTGAGATTTTCATAGAGGCAGATATTAATCCCATTTTTTCCTCTGAGGACACTGAGTCATACAGATATATATATATATATGTATATTTAAACTGCAGTTTTAGTCGGTATAAAGTTGGAAACACAAATGTTAGATTTACTTTATTTTGTATATTCATAGGAACCAGATAACAAAATTTAAAAAGTTTTTTTTTTTTTGTCTAGAAATAGGTAGGTAACATCGAAGATGAGTTATTGCTTCAGTTTTTCAAAAAATTTTGTCGAGGCGTTACGGGTTTTATTCTGCAGGATATGAAGAGAGTAGTAGGAAAGTTGTAAGACTTGATGAAACAGCTCTAAGACATATCGTGTTAGCGTTCTGTTTACTTGTAGATGAGGAAAACCAATAACAGATTGATTTCGTCTATCAAAGGAGAAAGAAGAGAGGGGAAGAAGAAAAAAAGAGACATATTTTTTAATAGCGAATTTTTTTTCCTTTCCTTGGCGAAGCTGCTGATTAATTGACAGCAGCGAAGAGCCCAGACAGGGTATCCTGTCCTTCGGCAGCTGGATGCATCATCAAAGAAAACAGTTTTAGTTGTTTCTGAATCCTCTAGAAGACATTTTGTATTTAATTGTGACTTGCATATAAGAGGTTGTCTCTGTGTTAGGTGTGCCAGTATCCTTGTTAGTGCGTCCATCTCATTTATGCCAGATCTACAACAGAATTTCTCACTTGCTTTATTATGGCCCTGTTTCCATGATCTTTTTTTATTTTGTCTTCTTTGGTGTGTTAGACAGGCTTTCCAAAAGTTAATAATATTGTGTCTTTCTGGGGTTTTGCTTGCCATCACAAATCATTATTTTAAAACTGTTTGCATGTAATTTGTTCTCAAACTCATGTTCAGATCAAAAAGGTCTTAAGTCTGCTTGAGACTATATGGGAGACCTGAACTACAATATGTAAAGCATATAGGGTGGATTTCTCTAGTCAGTTATCTAGGCAATATTAGTAAATCGTATAAAGTATTGACCCTAAGCAATTTATGCTCTTTTACTTAACTGTTACTTTGGAAGTTTAGGTTATGATTTGTAATATTTTGCCAATTTTATTTTCTGTTATATGCTTCACCTTTGAGAAGAGTGGGAACAATCTTATGGTAAAGTGTTTTTGTTTTGTTTTATATTTTTATTTATTTTTTTTATAGTCCAAGGCCATTGGTTTGCTAGATGTGGATGTGTATGGACCTTCAATTCCAAAGATGATGAATCTGAAAGGAAATCCAGAATTATCACAGAGTAAGTAAAGAAGGGATAAATACTATTATAATAGTTGCACTTTTATTAGTACTTACTGGGTGTCAGACATTATGCTAGATGCAATGTATATTTTATACTCAATGTAGTGTAAGTCCTCACTTAAGTTAGTGGATTCTTGGAAACTGTGACTTTAAGTGAATAGATATGTTAATTGATATAAACGAGTTAAGTTCCTATGGCATATTTCTGGTCACAAGAACGTCACCAAACTTCTAAATAAAGACTCAAAACACTTGTAATATTAAACAAAGAAATAAATTTGGGCTATAAGTACATTTAAGAAAGATTAATAAAAACAATATAATTATTTACACAATTTTTAGTGAATCAGTGAGTGAAAGCAGTCATAGTGGTGGTGGGTTAAATCAAGGAGTAGGTGTTTGCGAAGTGAAAATTGTAAGGAGCATCTCCTACCATCATGCAATTCGAGAGTAACCAATATGGCAGATCACTGAGCATTTTCTTACTGCATCGTTTATTGTGCATTTGTATGATTACCATATACTTTACTAGTTTTTTTTCTTTTTTTTTTTTTTGAGATGGAGTCCCACCCTGCTGCCCAGGCTGGAATGCAGTGGTGTGATCTTGGCTCACTGCAACCTCTGCCTCCTGGGTTCAAGTGATTCTCCTGCCTCAGCCTCCCAAGTAGCTGGGACTACAGGTGCGTGCCACCACGCCCAGCTAATTTTTGTATTTTTAGTAGAGATGGGGTTTCGCTGTGTTGGTCAGGCTGGTCTTGAACTCCTGACCTCAGGTGATCCACCCACCTCACCCTCCCAAAGTGCTGGGATTACAGGTGTGAGCCACTACACCTGGCCCACTAATTTTTATTTGGCAATCATTTGTATCCATTCATTCATCTTCCAACCCACTTATTCTGGTTCAGGGTGGGGGGTGCCTGGAGCTATGCTGGCAGCTAAAGGCACAAGGCAGGAATCAACCCTGGACAGGAAGCCATTCCATTGCAGGGTACACTCACACACCCATACTCATTCAGACTGGGACAATATAGACACGCCAGTTCATCTAATGTGCTTAGCTTTGGGATGTGGAAGGAAACCAGAGTACCCGGAGAATACCCACGCAGACCTGGGGAGAACATGCAAACTCCACACAAGACTGTGGTCATGGCTGGAAATTGATTTTTTTCTTTATTAATGTTACTACAAAATGATATTGAAAGAAAACAATTTTATTGGAGGACCTGCTGTATAGTGATTCAGAAAGCAGATGTGGAAGACTGTACTTTGAGGAATCATTTCTATAATTTGCTACTACAGAAGTTTCTCTGAACATATAGAGCACCGAATTTCAATAAAATAAAAAAATAAAAATATATACATAAAAAGAAATCAGTCATGATACTGAACTGCCTGGGTTTGATTCTCAGCCCCATCCATTTACTAGCTATGTGGCTTGAGTAAATTGTTTTAATCTCTTTGTGCCTCAGACCCCCATATGTAAAATAGTTACAACTACTGTGAGGATTAATATAATGCATTTAGTAGAGTTCCTGGCACATAGTAAGTGATCAAAAATGCTAGATCATCATTATTGTCTCTTTATATTAAATGTGTGGATATATGGGATTATTTGAATAGGAAGTATATTTGTGTTTAGAAGAGATGAAAATTATTTTCTCTAATCAGATTTCTGGGTCAGATTTGTTTTAAAGTGTTAAAAAAAACTCCCAAAACATTATTTTCTTTCTCTAGCCTCTTTACTAGAAAGACGTAATTTTTAAATACCTCTTTAATATTTACTGCTGTTATTGCATTTAAAAAATAAAGCTATCAAAAGCTTTAAGAACAAGGAAATGTTACTATCAAAAAATGAATTGGCTTGGCTTAGTGGCTCACATGGCCTGTAATCCCAGCACTTTGGGAGACTGAGGTGGGAGGACTGCTTGAGTCCAGGAGTTCAAGACCAGCCTGGGCAACATAGTGAGACAAAAATAAAAAAATTAGCTGGGCATGGTGGCTCACACCTGTAGTCCCTGATACTCAGGGGACTGTGGTAAGAGGATCACTTGAGCCCAGGAAGTCAAGGCTGCAGTGACCCATGACTGTGCCACTGTACTCCAGCCTGGATGACAAAGCAAGATAAAAAGAAAAGAACAAAAGGAATTGGAAAAATGATAATTTTTTTAAAATAATGGTTTTATGGAATTATTTTTGATTGTAATTATGGTATAAAATAAGAGGCTTTTGTTTGTGGTGTTGGAGCCAATTATAATGTTAAGTTTTGGATAATTCTTTATGAGACAGTGAAGATTCTCCCTAACATTTTGAAGAAAACTTAAAGATTTTAGTGATGTTAACATTGACCCTAGCAGTAGTATATTGCAAGTACCCACTTAATTATTTTCTTGTTCCATGAAACATAAACTTAAAAACCTGTTATTCTGGTTTCTTTTTTCTTAACTTTTTAGTAGAATACATACTTAGTTTGCAAATATATGACATGAGCCAAGGTGTCAAGCTTTCACAAAGAAGGAGTAATGAATTTGCATACTTTAAATGATAGATTCATTATGTTTGTCTCTTGATTAAAGTAATATGAAAACTAGTACATGCAGAACATGAGGAATGGCAAAATGGAGCCCTCAGTGTCATTCTTAAGTAGTCTGCTTGGTATATGCCAACATAAATACTCGAAGTGAACTTTAATTTCTTTCTTCTCGTTTTACTGAGGCTATAATCTTAAATTTGATGTTTGCAAATTGGCTGCCAGTAAATAGGCTTTTGGGTAAAGATGAGGTACCGGAAATCTTGGAAAGGCTGAAAAAAAAAACCACTTTCTCTGTTGACAGGCTGATCTTAAGTCCCCCAAGAAATAAACTGAATGATTAAGGCATTCACTTAAAAGAATGTGGAATCTTAAAAATGCAACTTATAAATTATTTTTGAATCTTAGAAAAACCTGCCACCATTCTACTAATTGTTGTCATTCTGACATTTCTACATTTTTCATGTTAATTTATCCTATTCTGCTCTCTATTACAGAAAACACAATACAATACAAAATTACCTAATTAACAATACAGAGAAACTATGAAAGACTTGTTTTCAGCAGTTCAGGTTTTGGGGGGATAGACCAGTGAATTGAATCCCACCTTTATAGGTGTTCCTCTGTTCTTAGACTAAGCTGGACAGCCTTGCAAGCAGTGAGACTTCAGAATTACCTTTCTCCATATTATTTAAATAGATGTATGGCAACGTAGTTTTTGACAATTTGTTCATTTAAAATGATATGTTAGGGTTGGCAGATCATACGTTTATCCACATTCTCTCCATACCTTTTTTTGGGAGGGTGGGGGGAATTGTAGAAAAACAACACGTTTTGCATTTAAGACATTTTAGCCTTCATTACCAAGAGAAAGTTTCTGTTCGATTTTAAAAAAGTGAATTCAGTAATTGAAGATTTTAAGTTTGTAATAGTTTTGAGTGTCTTCGGCTGAGAATGTTTCTGTCAGCTTAAAATGACAGTAGTGATTTTTTTATGTTATCATGCAAAATTATGGTAATGGAAAATCTAGCCAGTTTGTAGAAAGGGCATTAGGCAAGAACATCAACAGGCTGACATTATAATGACTGAAGATGAGCAGTTACTTTGGGAAGCTAGTGGGATTTAGAATAAAACCTAAGCGTCCTTGGAGAAACCAGCATCTAAGCATGAATATAACCTTTTTTAAAAAAAGAACAAATGCCAACTTTTTCCTTCATTTTAACTTTCCAAATAGTGTCAAATTCAGATTTCATATCATAGTATAGCCAAATTGTAGTCCTAGAAATTATTGTAGGTTTTCAATTGAAATGGCAAATGAATATTAAATGGCTGTTGCACAAGAGAGACAACACATCTCTCTCTTAGTAGATATTAGTAGAAATATCTGCTTTGTTTCATAGTTTTGTGATGAAAAATCACTTTCAGAATACTGGTGAATTTATTACTACTTAGTTTTACTGAAGAGTCTTTAAATGTAATGAGCTAATAAAGTAGGAAAATTTCAAGACCTGTGGAGAGAGTTTACTAAAATGGATATGTCAAGTATTTTATTGAGGATGACACCGTGTTTATTAGTGATTTTGAGTAGGATCCACTTGTCTTTTCTATTGTGGGATAGTAATTTTGCACTCATGGCACAGCTTTCTGCTCTATTTGTTTAAAGTTAGTAAACTTTTTTCAAGTTTAGGAATTAATGTGTATGTAGGCTTATGAGACAGAGAAGTGTGGAAAATCAGCTTGGGCAAATGACCCTTTATAATCTCTGATAAAAACTACAGGCCGGGCGCGGTGGCTCACGCTTGTAATCCCAGCACTTTGGGAGGCCGAGGCGGGCGGATCATGAGGTCAGGAGATCGAGACCATGGTGAAACCCCGTCTCTACTAAAAATACAAAAAAAAATTAGCCGGGCGTAGTGGCGGGCGCCTGTAGTCCCAGCTACTCGGAGAGGCTGAGGCAGGAGAATGGCGTGAACCCGGGAGGCGGAGCTTGCAGTGAGCCAAGAGCGCGCCACTGCACTCCAGCCTGGGCGACAGAGCGAGACTCCGTCTCAAAAACAAACAAACAAACAAACAAACAAACAAACAAAAAACTACAAAGAAGGGACTAAGATCTTCTTCTTCTGCTTCTTTCTTCTTTCTTCTTCTTCTTCCTTCCTTCCTCCTTCTCCTTCTCCTCCTTCTTCTTCTTTTCCTTCCTCCTCCTTCTCTTCCTCCTCCTCTTCCTCCTCCCTTCTCCTTCCTCGTCTCCTCCCTTCTCCCTCCTCCTCTCCTCCTCCCTCTCCCTCCTCCTCTTGTCCTCTCTTCTCCCTCCTCCTCTTCTCCCTTTTCCCCCCTCTCGTCCTCCCTTCTCCTTCTTCCTCCCTCCTCCCTCCTCCTCCTCCCTTCTTCTTCTTCTTCCTCTTCCTTCATCTTCCTTTTTCTTTTCTTTTCTTTTTTTTTTTTTTTTTTGAGATAGAGTATCACTCTGTTGCCCAGGCTGGAGTAAAGTGGTGCCATCATAACTCAATGCAGCCTCAAACTCCTAGGCTCAAGTGATCGTCCCTCCTCAGCCTCCCGAGTAGCTGGGACTATAGGCGTGTGCCACCATACTGGCTAATTTTTAATTTTTTGTAGAGCTGGGGTCTCACTATGTTGCCCAGGCTGGTCTTGAACTCCTGGACTCAAGCAATCCTCCTGTTTTGGCCACCCAAAGTGCTGCGATTACAGGGCTGAGCCACCACACCTGGCCTGGAACTGAGATTTCTTAAAGGTAACTTAAGTGCTTAAAGAATGAGAATGAGCTCTAGTTATTCCTTAAGTCACTCTGTTGTTTCCTTCCAGAGAAGAGATCTAGGGGTGTTGCTGAAGTTGTTAACATGCAAGATCACATTCCTGTCCAAAGCATGGAGTTCCCAAAGGCTGTAACTGCTATTTGCTGCACAGCTTGTGGATGTTAGCCCACCAGGTTAGGGTGGTTCTGGGGATACTTACTAGATACCTCCAATTTTAAGACGACTAGTACAGTAGCCTCACGGGCCACAGAAGGCAGGGCATATTGTTGGCTCCTCTTTGGGGTATCACAGATATGTGGACTGCAGGAGGCTCCTTCAGCTGGAGGTCTGTAGTTGTCCAAGGTTTTGATGGGGGTTGTTGGAACATTCTTGCTTACCTCTTCACTGTAGGGAAAAATTCCTCCTGATTCCCAGCTGATCCTGGTTGCCGGGATAGGGTTGTGGAGTTGGTGTATCCAAATGTAGTTATTTATTTGTTGTTCTGGCTGTCTTTGTGAGGAGGATGAGCACCAGGGGCTTAGTCAACTCTCTTGCTGACATCACTTTATCTTGTTCTTTAAAGGGGCAATCATTACAGAACTGGAAGAAAAGAGAATAGTGATGTTTCATTGGGAAACTTGGCTATTAACCTTCTCTAATTTTCAGTTTAGAAACTTAACTAGCTGGCTGGGCACGGTGGCTCACGCCTGTAATCCTAGTACTTCGTGAGGCCGAGGTGGGCAGATTGCCTGAGCTCAGGAGTTCAAGACCAGCCTGGGCAACATGGTGAAACCCCGTCTCTACTAAAATACAAAAAAAATTAGCCGGGCATGGCGGTGTATGCCTGTAGTCCCAGCTACTCGGAAGCTGAGGCAGGAAAATTGCTTGAACCTGGGAGGTGGAGGTTGCAGTGAGCCGAGATCGTGCCACTGCACCCCATCCTGGGTGACAGAGTGAGACTGTCTCAACAACAACAACAACAAAAAATACACCAGGGACCAGTCCTGGTATGTGACCTTTCAGACAAAGAATTCAAAATAGCTGTGTGAGGAAACTCAAAGAAAGTCAAGATACCACATAGAAATAATTCAGAATTCTATCAGATAAATTTAACAAAGAGATTGAAATAATTAAAAGATTCAAGCTGAAATTCTTGAGCTGAAAAATGAAGTTGGCATGCTGAAGAATGCATCAGTCTTTTAATAGAATTGATCAAGCAGAAGAAAGAATTAGTGAACTTGAAGACAGACTATTTGAAAATATATAGTCAGGGGAGACAAAAGAAAAAAGAATGAAAAACAATGAAGCACAACAACAGGATCTAGGAGATAGTCTCAAAAGGGTAAATCTAAGGGTTATTGGCCTTAAAGAAGAGGGAAGAGAAAGAGCTAGAGGTAGAAAGTTCATTCAAAGGATAATAACAGATCACTTCCAAAACCTGGAGAAAGATACCAATATCCAAAAGTACAATAAGGTTATAAAACACAAAACAGATTTAACCCAAAGAAAACTATCCAAAGGCATTTAATAATCAAACTCCCAAAGATCAAGGATAAAGAAATAATCCTAAAAGCAGCAAGAGAAAAGAAATAAATGACATACAGTGAAGCTCCAGTACCCTGGCAGCAGACTTTTCAGTGGAAACCTTACAGGCCAAGAGAGAATGGCATGACATATTTAAAGTGCTGACGGAAAACACTTTTACCCTAAAATAGTATATCCGGTGAAAATATCCTTCAAGAATCAAGAAGAAATAAAGACTTTCCCAGACAAACAAAAGCTGAGGGATTTTTAACACCAGACTTGAACTACAGGAGATGTTAAAGGGAATACTTCATCAGAAAGAAAAGGACATAGGCTGAGCGTAGTGGCTCACTCTTGTAATCCCAGCACTTTGGGAGGCTGAGGCAGGCGGATCACCTGAGGTCAGGAGTTGGACCCTGTCTCTACTAAACATACAAAAATTAGCTGGGCATGGTGGCGGGTGCCTGTAGTCCCAGCCACTTTGGACGCTGAGGCAAGAGACTCACTTGAACCCAGGAGGCAGAGGTTGCAGTGAGCTGAGATCATACCACTGCACTCCAGCCTGGGTGACAGAGTGAGACTGTCTCAAAAAAAAAGAAAGAAAGAAAGATAAAGAAAAAGACATTGATGAGCAGTAGGTAATCATCTGAAGGTACAAAACTCACTCGTAATAGTAAGTATGCAGGGGAAAAAAAGATTTTGTAACATTATAACTATGGTGTGTAATCTACTCTTATCCTAAGTAGAAATCTAGACTTTGTGTATTTGTTGTTAAAGGTGTTTTGAAACCTTTGAGACATATCAGAGAATCTGCCCTGTTAGCTTTGTTATTTTAACTTGAAATATTTAATTCAAATTAAACATAGACTATACATTAACTATGATCATGTTTGGTTGTGAGTGAAGGAAAACCCAATGAAATAGTAGGTTAAACAAGATAGTTTATTACTCTTTCACATGAGTGAGGCAGTCCATTCACTATTGATACGTTAGTTCTATTCTGCAAAGTCCTCAGGATAGAAGTCTTGTTTTTGTTTTGAGACAGAGTCTCGCGTTTTCACCAGGCTGGAGTGCAGTGGTGCTATCTTGGCTCACTGCAACCTCTGCCTCCCAGGTTCAAGTGATTCTCCTGCCTCAGCCTCCCCAGTAGCTGGGATTACAGGTGCCCACCTCTACACCTGGCTAATTTTTTTATTTTTAGTAGAGATGGGGTTTCACCATGTTGGACAGGATGGTCTCGATTTCTTTTTTTTTTTTCTTTTATCTGTCTTTTAAAAAAAATTTTATTATTATTATACTTTAAGTTTTAGGGTACATGTGCACAATGTGCAGGTTTGTTACATATGTATACATGTGCCATGTTGGTGTGCTGCACCCATTAACTGGTCATTTAGCATTAGGTATATCTCCTAATGCTGTCCTTCCCCCCTCCCCCCACCCCACAACAGTCCCCGGAGTGTGATGTTCCCCTTCCTGTGTCCATGTGTTCTCATTGTTCAATTCCCACCTATGAGTGAGAACATGCAGTGTTTGGTTTTTTGTCCTTGCGATAGTTTGCTGAGAATGATGTTTTCCAGTTTCATCCATGTCCCTACAAAGGACATGAACTCATCATTTTTTATGGCTGCATAGTATTCCATGGTGTATATGTGCCACATTTTCTTAATCCAGTCTATCGTTGTTGGACATTTGGGTTGGTTCCAAGTCTTTGCTATTGTGAATAGTGCCGCAATAAACATACGTGTGCATGTGTCTTTATAGCAGCATGATTTATAGTCCTTTGGGTATATACCCAGTAATGGGATGGCTGGGTCAAATGGTATTTCTAGTTCGAGATCCCTGAGGAATCGCCACACTGACTTCCACAATGGTTGAACTAGTTTACAGTCCCACCAACAGTGTAAAAGTGTTCCTATTTCTCCACATCCTCTCCAGCACCTGTTGTTTCCTGATTTTTTAATGATGGCCATTCTAACTGGTGTGAGATGGTATCTCACTGTGGTTTTGATTTGCATTTCTCTGATGGCCAGTGATGATGAGCATTTCTTCATGTGTTTTTTGGCTGCATAAATGTCTTCTTTTGAGAAGTGTCTGTTCATATCCTTTGCCCACTTTTTGATGAGGTTGTTTGTTTTTTTCTCGTAAATTTGTTTGAGTTCATTGTAGGTTCTGGATATTAGCCCTTTGTCAGATGAGTAGGTTGCGAAAATTTTCTCCCATTCTGTAGGTTGCCTGTTCACTCTGATGGTAGTTTCTTTTGCTGTGCAGAAGCTCTTTAGTTTAATTAGATTCCATTTGTCAATTTTGGCTTTTGTTGCCATTGCTTTTGGTGTTTTAGACATGAAGTCCTTGCCCATGCCTATGTCCTGAATGGTATAGCCTAGGTTTTCTTCTAGGGTTTTTATGGTTTTAGGTCTAACATGTAAGTCTTTAATCCATCTTGAATTAATTTTTGTATAAGGTGTAAGGAAGGGATCCAGTTTCAGCTTTCTACATATGGCTAGCCAGTTTTCCCAGCACCATTTATGAAATAGGGAATCCTTTCCCCATTTCTTGTTTTTGTCAGGTTTGTCAAAGATCAGATGGTTGTAGATAGGCGGCATTATTTCTGAGGGCTCTGTTCTGTTCCATTGATCTATATCTCTGTTGTGGTACCAGTATCATACTGTTTT
This sequence comes from Hylobates moloch, assembly GCF_009828535.3. Lineage (NCBI taxonomy): Eukaryota > Metazoa > Chordata > Mammalia > Primates > Hylobatidae > Hylobates > Hylobates moloch. The sequence goes on from NW_026652291.1 coordinate 68,518,371, forward strand.
GGTTACTGTAGCCTTGTATAGTTTGAAGTCAGGTAGCGTGATGCCTCCAGCTTTGTTCTTTTGGCTTAGGATTGACTTGGCGATGCAGGCTCTTTTTTGGTTCCATATGAACTTTAAAGTAGTTTTTTCCAATTCTGTGAAGAAAGTCATTGGTAGCTTGATGGGGATGGCATTGAATCTATAAATTACCTTGGGCAGTATGGCCATTTTCACGATATTGATTCTTCCTGCCCATGAGCATGGAATGTTCTTCCATTTGTTTGTATCCTCTTTGATTTCATTGAGCAGTGGTTTGTAGTTCTCCTTGAAGAGGTGCTTCACGTCCCTTGTAAGTTGGATTCCTAGGTATTTTATTCTCTTTGAAGCAATTGTGAATGGGAGTTCACTCATGATTTGGCTCTCTGTTTGTCTGTTATTGGTGTATAAGAATGCTTGTGATTTTTGTACATTGATTTTGTATCCTGAGACTTTGCTGAAGTTGTTTATCAGCTTAAGGAGATTTTGGGCTGAGACAAGATCTGCCTGCCTCGGCCTCCCAAAGTGCTGGGATTACTTACAGGCATGAGCCAATGCTCCTGGCCCCAAGTTTTGTTTTTTTACTTCACTGTTACATGATACTTAGGAGGATTTTAATATGAAAGATGTAAAATAATTTGGTTAAGTTTCTAAACAGTGTTAGAACCTTTAAGATAATTGGATTTATTCCACTTATTAGTTTGGCTTATTAAATTTACAAGAGTTGCTTATGTATTTTGGTTGTTTGATTTGCAAGGCTACCCTGTCGCTCATTTGAAAGGTTTGAGAAAATCAGATTTATTTGATTTGTAAATTTAGTTTTAAATGTTTTAGGCAACTTAATTTCACTGGTTTATAATTGAAGATAATTGTTTAGGGGAATTTAATCTGTAACGAATTGATTGAACATGAAGATAAAATGTGAAAGTAATTGTTTTTATTTTTCTAGTAAAATTATAAGTGATATACACAACAAGATTTGTGAAATGAACTTTTAAGTTTTGCACTTTTAGAGTTTTGAACTTTTAACTTTTATGGTTTGCAAAAAGTTTAAAAACATACAACTTTAAATATTCGATACAAGTAACCATTTTTGTATAATAAAGTCTCACCTAAGTTGACATTTCAGAAATTAAAAATATGTGGAGATAAGGTATTATGCACCTGCTGTTGAGACTGCTGAAGTTATTTTTTAAAAATGTTAAGTATACATTTTATGTTGTCAAGAAGGAGCAAATACTCTTTTAAATATTTGCATAATATCTTCCATTAGACTTTAACACCCTTAGCTCTTTGCTTTTAGGAGATTCAAATTAAAAATTCACTTTTTTTTTGTTTTGAGATGGAGTTTCGCTCTTGTTGCCCAGGCTGGAGTGCAATGACGCGATCTCCGCTCACTGCAACCTCCGCCTCTCAGGTTCAGGTGATTCTCCTGCCTCAGCCTGCTGAGTAGCTGGGATTACAGACATGTGCCACCCTGCCCAGCTAATTTTGTATTTTTAGTAGAGATGGGGTTTTGCCATGCTGGTCAGGCTGGTCACAAACTCCCAACCTCAGGTGATCCGCCCACCTCGGCCTCCCAAGATTCACTTTTTCAGGGATAATCATGTTGTCAAAAATATTAGCCATATATACAGAGAAAGTTGGTAAGACATGAAGTAGTTTGTATTGATGTAAGTTCAAGTAATTGCATATGTGTGTAAAGATAGAGCCTAAATAAATAAGCTTCTTTTGGGAATGGCTGGCTGGCTTTCTTTCTTTCTTTCTTTTTTTTTTGAGACAGAGTCTTGCTCTGTCACCTAGGCTGGAGTGCAGTGGCACGGTCTCAGCTCACTGCAAGCTCCGCCTCCCAGGTTCACGCCATTCTCCTGCCTCAGCCTCCCGAGTAGCTGGGACTACAGGCGCCCGCCACTATGCCCGGCTAATTTTTTGTATTTTTAGTAGAGACGGGGTTTCACAGTGTTAGCCAGGATGGTCTCAATCTCCTGACCTCGTGATCCACCCACCTCGGCCTCCCAAAGTGTTGGGATCACAGGCGTGAGCCACCACACCTGGCCCCAGGAATAGCTTTCATTGAAAAAATACTGTCTTCATACTTAATGTCTATTAGCTACTTCTTAGAAGGAGAAATGTAATTAAAATGCCTGTGTTTAAAAGCGGCTTTAAATTATCAACACTGTCTTAGTCCATTTAAGTTGCTGTAGAAGAATTACTGAGGCTGGACAATATATAAAGAAAAAAGGTGTATTTGGCTCATGATTTTTCTGGCTGGAAGACTGGGTATCTAGTGAAAGCCTTAGGCTGCTTCTACTCATGGTAAAGGAAGGGAAACTAGTACATGCAGAGATCACATCATGAGAGTGGAATCAAGGAAGGCAGCAAGGTGCTAGGCTCTTTTTTAACAACCAGCACTCATAGGAACTAATAGAGATAGAGCTCACTCATTATTATGAGGATTGCACCAAGCCATTCGTGAGGGATCTGTCCCACAACCCAAACACCTCTCATTAAGCCCTACCTCTAACAGTGGGGATCACATTTCAACATGAGATTTGGAGAGGCCAGTATCTAAACTATAGCAGGTACTATTCCACGTGTTTGGATTTTTTTTTTTGAGACAGAGTCTTGCTATGTTGCCCATGCTAGAGTGCAGTGGCAGGATCTCAGCTCACTGCAACCTCTGCCGCCTGGGTTCAAGCGATTCTTGTGCCTCAGCCAACTGGCCTCCAGTGATCCACACTTCTTGGCCTCCCAAGTTGCTGGCATTACAGGAGTGAGCCACCACACTCTGCCCAGATCTTTGGATATTTTTTGAAATGTGAAATTACTTCTCAAATTTTAACTTAGGTGTTTTAGCACGAATGTCATTTTTTTTAATATGGTGAAACCCCGTCTCTACTAAAAATACAAAATTAGCTGGGCAGGGTGGCACATGTCTGTAATCCCAGCTACTCAGGAGGCTGAGATAGTGCCACTGCACTCCAGCCTGGGTGACAGAGCAAGACTCTGTCTCAAAAAAAAAAAAAAAAAAAGAAAAATCTGCAAAGGATCTGAATAGACATTTCTCAGAAGAAGACATGCAAATGACCCATAGGTGCATGAAAAAATGCTCAACATCACTAAGTGTCCATCAGTGAATGAATGGATACAGAAAATGTGGTTGAATGAATGGATAAAGAAAATATGATATATATACAGAATATATCATATGTATACTACTCAGCCTCATAAAGGAAGGAAGTTCTGTCATTTGTAACTATGTGAGTAAAGCTGGAAGACATTAAGCTTAATGAAATAGCCAGGCATAGAAATACAAGTATCATGTGATCTCACTTACGTGTGGAATCTAAAAAAAGTGGAACTCAGGGAATTAGAGAGTTGGATGGTGGTTACCAGGGGTTACAAATGGGAGAATGGGGAGATATTGGCCAAAGGACACAAAGTTTCAGTTAGATAGGAGAAATAAGTTGAGGAGAGCCATTGTACAGCATGGGGACTATAGTTAATAATAATGCATTGTGCACTTGAAAATTGCTAAGAGAATACATTTTAAGTGTTCTCACCACAAAAAATTGACAAGCTTATATTAATAAGCTTGATTGAATCATTCCATAGTGTATACATATTTGAGAACATTGCTTTGTATAGCATAAATATATATAAATTTTGTCAATTAAAAATGATTAAAAATAAAGTTGCTTTTTCTTTAAATGATGGCATTTATCTAAAGTAATAACATTTCTAATATGCGTGCCCTGATTTTAAAGACATCAATATATAAAAACCAAAATTTATAAAACCATCAAGTTTGCGAGTTGCGTTTTTAAATTATGGAGAGGTTTTCCTTTGTACCAAAGACCTGTGACAAGGCCAAATCCTATAATTTCCTTCATAGCACTAGTTTTGGTTACAAATTTACATTTATCTAGTGATTGTGTATCGGGAGAACCCACTCCCAATATTTTAACATAGGTTCTTTCTATTTTCCCTAATTGTTGGCTGGTCTGAGAAATAAAGAGAAAGAGTACAAAGAGAGGAATTTTAAAGCTGGGCCTCCGGGGGTGACATCACGTATCAGTAGGACTGTGATGCCCACCTGAGCCACAAAACCAGCAGGTTTTTATTAAGGACTTCAAAAAGCGGGGGGTGGTGTACTAACCAGAAGTAGGTCACAAAGATCACATGCTTCAAAGGGCAAAAAGAGAACAAAGATCACATGCTTCTGAGGAAACAGGGCAAGGACAAAAGCAAAGATCACAAGACAAAGGGCAAAATTAGAATTACTGATGAGGGTCTGTGTTCAGCTGTGCACGTATTGTCTTGATAAACATCTTAAACAACAGAAAACAGGGTTTGAGAGCAGAGAATGGTCTGACCTTAAATTCACCAGGGTGGGGTTTTTCCCCACCCTAGTGAGCCTGAGGGTACTGCAGGAGACCAGGGCGTATTTCAGTCCTTATCTCAACTGCGTAAGACAGACACCCCGAGAGCGGCCGTTTATAGACCTCCCCCGAGGAATGCAGTTCTTTTCCTAGGGTCTTAATATTATATTCTTTGCTAGGAAAAGAATTTAGCGATATCTCTCCTACTTGCACGTCTGTTTATAGGCTCTCTGCAAGAAGAAAAATATGGCTATATTCTGCCTGACCCTGCAGGCAGTCAGACCTTACAGTTGTCTTCCCTTGTTCCCTGAAAATCGCCGTTATTCTGTTCTTTTTCAAGATGCACTGATTTTGTATTGTTCAAACACACATGTTTTACAATCAATTTGTACAATAGTGGTCCTGAGGTGATGTACTTCCTCAGCTTATGAATATAACAGGATTAAGAGATTAAAGTAAGACAGGCATAAGAAATTATAAGAACATTATTTGGGAACTGATAAATGCCCAGGAAATCTTCACTATTTATGTTTAGAGATTGAAGTAAGGACAGGCATAAGAAATTATAACAGTATTATTAGGGAAGTGATAAATGTCCATGAAATCGTCACAGTTTGTGTTCCTCTGCCGCGGCTCCAGCTGGTTCCTCTGTTTAGGGTCCCTGACTTCCCGCAACAATTGTGTGGTTACTATCTGTCTCTCCTATTGACTTTATATTTCATGGGGAAAGATATTATGTCTGTTTTTCTTTGCTACTATAGCACTAACACCAAACTTCATACTTGGTATATACAGGTATATCTCAGAGATGTTGCAGGTCTTGTTCCAGACCACCACAATAAAGCAAGTGTCTCAGTAAAGTAAGCCACATGAATTTTTTGGTTTCCCATTGCATATAAAAGTTATGTTTACACTATACTGTAGTCCATGAAGTGTGAAATAGCATTATGTCTAAAAATATGTATGTACCTTAATTAAAAGTATTTTATTGTTTAAAAATGCTAATGATCATTAGCCTTCAGTGAATGGTAATATTTTTGCCTGTGGATGGTCTTGCCTGCATGTGAATTGCTGCTGACTGATCAGGGTGGTAGTTGCTGAATGTTGGGTTGGGTATGACAATTAACTTTTTTTTTTTTTTTTTTTTGAGATGGAGTCTGGCTCTGTCACCCAAGCTGGAGTGCAGTGGCATGATCTCAGCTCACTGCAAGCTCCACCTCCTGGGTTCATGCCATTCTCCTGCCTCAGCCTCCAGAGTAGCGGGGACTACAGGCACCTGCCACCACACCCGGCTAATTTTTTTCTATTTTTTAGTAGAGATAGGGTTTCACAGTGGTAGCCAGGATGGTCTCAATCTCCTGACCTCGTGATCTGCCCATCTCGGCCTCCCAAAGTGCTGGGATTACAGGTGTGAGCCACCGCGCCTGGCCCGGCTATGGCAATTTCTTCGGACAAAAATGATGTTTGCCACATTGATTGACTCTTCTTTTCATGAATGATTTCTCTATAGCATGTAATGCTGTTTGATAACATTTACCCACAGTAGAACTTCTTTCAAAATTGAAGTCATTTCTCTCAAGCCCTGTCACTGCTTTATCAACTAAGTTTATATAACATTCTAAACTTTTTGTTGTCATTTCAACAAAGTTCACAGCATTTTCACAGAGTAGATTCTATCTCAAGAAAGTACTTTCTTTGCTCATCATAAAAAACAACTCCTTATCTGTTTGTTTTACCATGAGATTGCTGCAATTAAGTCCCATCTTCAGGCTCCATTTCTAATTCTAGTCTCAGTGTCATCCATGAGGGTTGGAATCAACTTCTTCATAACTCCTGTTCATTTTGATACTTTGATCCCCTCCAATGAATCATGAATGTTCTTAATGGCATCTAGAATAATGAATCCTTTCCAGGAAATTTTCAATTGACAGATCTGTTAGAGGAATCACTATCTATGGCAGCTTTAGCCTTATGAAGTGTATTTCTGAAATAATAAGACTTGAAAGTCAAAATTACTTCTTGATCCACAGGCTGCAGAATGGATGTTGTGTTGGCAGCCATGAAGACAACATTCATCTGCTTGCACATCTCCATCAGAGCTCTTGGGTGTCCAGGTGCATTGTCAATGACCAGTAATATTTTGAAAGGAATTGGCCGGGCATGGTGGCTCACACCTGTAATCCTAGCACTTTGGGAGGCTGACGCAGGTGGATCGCCTGCGTTCAGGAGTTTGAGACCAGCCTGTGCAACATAACAAAACCCCGTCTCTACTGAAAATACAAAAATTAGCAAGGCATGGCAGAGAGCACCTATAGTCTCAGCTACTTGGGGTGCTGAGGCAGGAGGATCATTTGAACCCAGGAGGTTGAGGCTGCAGTGAGCCAAGATGGTGCCACTGCACTCTAGCCTGGGTGACAAAAAGTTTTCAACAGTGGGCTTAAAATATTAGTAAACCATGCTGTGCTGTCAGCCAGGCTTTATTGTTCCATTTATAGAGCACAGGCAGAGTAGATTTAGCATAATTTTTGAGAGCCCTTGTATTTTCAAAATGGTCAGTGAATATTGGATTCAACTTAAAGTTACCAGCTGCATTAGCCCCTATTAAGAGAGTAAACCTGTTGTTTGAAGCCAGGCATTGACTTTTTTCCCCTAGCTGTGAAAGTCCTGGTATCTTCTTCCATTTCATCTACATTGAAGATCTGTGGTTTAGCTACTTCCTTCCATTATCTTAGCTGGATCTTCTGGATAACTTGCTGCACCTTCTACATCAGCACTTGCTTCTTCACCTTGTACTTTTATGTTACAGAGATGGCTTTTTTTCTTAAACCTCATGAACCAATATCTGCTACCTTCCACCTTTTCTTCTGTATCTTCCTCACCTCTCTCAGCTTTAATAGAATTGAAGAGAGGGCCACATTCTAGATTACATTCTGGGTTAAGAGAATGTTGTGGCTGGTTTGATCTTCTATCCAGACCAATACAGCTTTCTCTGTCTCAGCAGTAAGGCTGTTTTGCTTTCTTTTTATGTATGTGTTCATGGGAAGCACTTTTAGTTTCTTACAAGAGCTTCTCCTTTGCATTCACAGCTTAGCTGTTTGGTTCAAGAGGCCTCGCTCTTGGCCTATCTTGGTTTTTGACACAGTTTCCTTACCAGGCATAATCATGTGTATCTTTTCATTTAAAGTGAGAAACATACAACTTTTTATTTCACTTGAACACTTAGAAGCCATGATAGCATTATTAATTGGCCTAATTTCAATATTGTTATGTCTGAAGGAATAGGGAGGCCTGAGGGGAGAGAGACAGAGAGAGAGAGAGATGGGGGATGGGCTGGTCAGTCGAGCAGTCAGAACACACACACAACATATATTGAATAGGTTTGCATCTTATGTGGGTGCAGTTCATGGTGCCCCACAACAGTTACAGTAGTAACATCAAATATCGCCATGATAGACATAATAATAATAAAAAAGTGTGAAATATTGTCAGAATTGCCAAAATGTGACATATAGAAATGAAGTGAGCACATGCTATTGGAAAAATGGCACCAATAGACTTGCTCAATGTAGGGTTGCCACAAACCTTTGATTTGTGAAAAATGCAATAACTGCAAAGTGCAGTAAGGCAAAGCAAAATAAAACAAAGTATGCCTGTAGAAGGCACTCAATAAGTATGTTGAATGAGTGAGTGAGGAGAAAGAATTGTCTTATGTAGTAAGCCTTAAAATCAAATTCCTTTTTAAAGAGATGTAATTTTTATGCAGTCTTTTTTAGCGGTACAGCTGTTATATAAATTGATAATTGCCTAAATATTAAACGGCACAGAATGAAATCTTTAATGTAGTCACTGTTCTAGAAATACTTCAAATGTAGCCAGTAACCAAAATCACCAGACCCCCAACTTCTGAAGTTTTATTACCTGTGTGGGCAGCCTCCAATTTAATGTGGTATGGCAGTCATTGATGACTGTGCTTTTTATTACTTCTTTACTATGATTTCTTATCTATATACTCTGATATATGGGCCATTCATATAAGCTTTCAAATCTCTAGTGCAACTAAATGGGTAATATAGTAAGGCTTTTATTATCTCAACAATGTTTATTGAAAAGAGTTTGCCTCTAAGTATTTGTAAGTATATTATCTTTCAAAACAAATTCAGTTTATATAAGTCTTATAGCCACAATGTTATAAAGGCCACACTGAAGCCAGTGTCTTGTCTTTGGCTGTACCTCTACTTATTTTCTATTGTATTCTATTTTTGTCCTTCATTGGGTCTTTTTATGCAGGCAGTCATAATTTTGTCTTTTTAAAATGTTTAATACAGGTTAAAGCCTTAAACAGGTTTTTTCTTGCTTCATAATACACACATTAACAGGGATTTTGGTCACTATAACAAGTGTAATTTTGTATTTAGCCGTTGTTACAGATATCTTTTTCTTATCTCAGTATGTCACTCATATTTTTCTAACTTGCTGCTCAACACTCTTCTTTTTTACTACCCATGGGTATGTATTGCTAGTGAGTTTTTAAATTCCAGCTCTTGAATTCCTTATACTTGTAGCTTACTATTGCTACTTAAAAATGCTACTTCAAAAACTTGAGAATTTGCTACTTCAAAAACTTGAGAATTTTAGAAGTCAGAACTAATAGAAGAAAAAGAGTCTTATACATCATATGAATTTGATAAGGCTGGAAATGTCCCCTGTAAACAGAAAGATTGAGAATAACAGAAATCTACCTAAAAGATATGTCAGAACAAACAAAAAAAATCAACTACTGTTTAAAAGATGATTCATATTAATTACAGAGTAACTTGATATATTAGAACACTGTTAAATCATTCCAGGGAAATTGTCTGGGCATCTTCAAGCAATAGAAAGAAACCTGTTTTCATATTAGCTAACCTTTCAACTGTGTGTTATCTATTAATCTCATGTATGTTGGAGTAACTGTAAACCTCCTGCTTCTTGGGTATGTATGTGAATAGAATATGGCACTTATGAACAAACAGGCCTTAACTGAAATACTTAATGTTTCTGTTGCTAGCTTTTTAACTTTGGGCAGGTTAGTTTAATTTTCTGATTTTCAGCTATTCCATATGCAGTATGTCATATAAAGACTTCATTTGCCATATGAAGACAGTTTGCCCAAGGTCACAGATAGTGACTAATTTATGATAATAATATTTCACTGCACTAAAAATGCCTGATGATCGAATATAGGTTATGGAAGTTTTCTTTAATAGCTTTTTTTTTTTTTTTTTGAGAGGGAGTCTCACTCTGTGACCCAGGCTGGAGTGCAGTGGCACGATCTCAGTTCACTGCAGCCTCCACCTTCAGGGTTCAAGTGATTCTCCCACCTCAGCCTCCTGAGTAGCTGGGACTTCAGGCACGCGCTACCATGCCGGCTAATCTTTGTATTTTTAGTAGGGACGGGGTTTCGCCATGTTAGCCAGGATGGTCTTAAACTCCTGACCTCAAGTGATCCACCTGGCTTGGCCTCCCAAAGTGCTGGGATTACAGGCGTGAGCCACCGTGCCTCCTTTAATAGCTATTTACTGTGGACTCTTTAGCTGTTTACAGAATTGTTTTTGACATTATATGAACATGTTTATGAGCACTTTCTATACTAATCAAGGGGAATATAGTATTTAGATGGTGAGGCAGGATAAAGGCATAAAAAGATAAATAATCATAGAGGATAACATTTATTAAGTGTCAGATGCTAAAGGAGATTAGAAGAGGGAATAGTTATGGAGAGCTGTTTTGGAGGCTGCCATGGAAGAAGGGGATTAGATAAGCAGAGAGAAGGCTGAGGATAACCTTGACTTTCTCCAACTGTAAAATGGAGATATTTCTTGCCCCATAAGGCTGTTGTAAGGATTCAGTGAAATAAAATATCTAAAGTATCTAAAATAAATGTAGTGCTTTGTGACTATGTGATGTAACTGCTACTATTTTTTTTTGGACTGAATATAAGTGGTTCTTTCTGTCATCTTTAAAATTTTTCTCTCCCAGATGCCTGACAACTTGGAGATGACGTATAGTTTTCATCTTAAATACCAACTGACTACCTGGGACATAATGTTGAAAAGATTCTCAGACTGTACCTGGTTTTAGCAGGGAAGAATGCTATGATCAATTATTGGTGACAAGGCACATATAAAATAGGCTGGACGCAGGAAATGGTTGTGTATGGGTTGCTGGAGTAACAGTATGTAAACTGTGTTTATTATCTTTGCTTTAAGTCCTAGTATGTCTTATTTGCTTCTAGCCTTCCTTTTATTACATCCTGTTAAACTTTCTTTTTAGCTTTTTTTTATTAATTTTTTTTGCACACAAAAACAATAAACATTTTCTAATAATACATACAAACAAAAAGATGCGTATCAAACATATTAAGAAGGTTGCACATGGGAAGTCGGGGAATAGAAATGGGGGGTGGGAGTTAAAATAAATGAGAGAGGGACTTTATATGGATCAGTGATAATAACTCAATCCTCTATTTGACAAAGAAGAGGGAGAAGGAAGAGGAAGAAAAAGAAAGTGGGATAAAGGATCAGAAAGGGAGGAAAATAGAAAAAATTAGAGTATGACTCCAGGGTAGACCTGTTTTGTTGTCACTGAGTTGGTTGGTTAGTTTGTCTGTTGTATTTTTCATGTTTCGCCATGTTGGCCAGACTGGTCTCGAACTCCTAGCCCAAAGTGATCAACCCGCCTCGCCCCCCAGAGTGCCGGGACCACAGGCATGAGCCACCACGTCCAGCCCCCACGTTGCTTCTGGCCTCCGTGGTAGACCTCCGAGACGGAGCGGCCGGGCAGAGGCGCTCCTCACTTCCCAGACGATGGGTGGCCGGGCAGAGGCGCTCCTCACTTCCCGGAGGCCTCATTCCATGGGTGGCCGGGCAGAGGCCCCTTCCCACGAGGGGGCGGGCTCCCCATTCCAGACGATGGGTGGCCGGGCAGAGGGGCTCCTCACTTCTTCCCAGACGGGGCGGCCGGGCAGAGGGCCGGGCAGAGGCGCTCCTCACCTCCCAGACGATGGGTGGCCGGGCAGAAGCGCTCCTCACTTCCCAGATGGGGAGGCCGGGCAGAGGGGCGGCCGGGCAGAGACGCTCCCCACCTCCCAGACGGGGCGGCAGCCGGGCAGGGGCTGCAATCCCAGCACCCTGGTAGGCCAAGGCAGGCGGCTGGGAGGCGGAGGCTGCCGCGAGCCCAGACCACGCCACCGCACTCCAGCCCGGGCAACACTGAGCACGGGGTGAGCGAGACTCCGTCTGTAGTCCCAGCACGCTGGGAGGCCGAGGCGGGCAGAGCGTTTGGGGTCAGGAGCTGGCGACTAGCGTGGCCAAGATGGGGAACGCGCGCCGGCAGGCAAAGAAAAAAAAAACAGGCAGCGGTGGCGCGCGCCGGCAGTCCCAGGCAGTCCGCGGCGCGGGGCAGCAGCCAGACGAGGAGATTGCAGCCCGGGCCACAGAGGGAAAGAAAAGAAAGAAAGAAAGAAAGAAAAGGAAGGAAGGAAGGAAGCCATCCTGTTAAACTTTCTAATATAAGATGGCAAGTTTTAGAAGTAAGATATCAAGTTTATATCTGTACTCAGTGAATTAGCCCCAGAGTAGAAAAGAATCTGATGTATCACCCCTGCACCAAAATATCCCTTATGCATTCTTTCCCATTTATATTCTAGTGAGCTAATAGTTTCTATTTAAAAAATACTTAGATTTTCTGAAAAGCTGAAGTTCTCAATGTGATCTACTTGAGCCAGATGATTTTCCTAATGCAGTCTGTCTACGTGAGAAAATGAGAGTTTTGATTGTGGAAAGGATGAATTGGAAAAGAGGAGGATTTTTTTAAAACTGAAAAATAGGTTGGATTAAAGGAAAGATATGCCTGAATGGCTTTCAGCTTTTAGATGGTAGGATGCCTGAGATGGGCATAGTAGGGTTCCAAGATGGTACAAAGAGAAAAGTATGCTGAAGATAAATGGAATTTTAATATTAAGAGTAATAGAAGCCATAACGTTACAAAAACATGATTTTCTTCATAGTCTTATTTTCTGCTCCTTTCTCAGATTTTCTACTTCCTCCCTCATTTCTGCTTTTAGATACAGCAGTATTTTATTGCCTTTTGGCTGTCCAGGTTGATGGCTCAAGTTTTGAGTTTTGACCCATTCCACTTTCTAGTCTTTACTTACCTTCTCTCTTTAAATCTTTCTTTTCTTCTAGGTAAATAGGTAGAGCATTGTAAACCTCTGCTGGTACTAGTATTTTTTGGTGGAACCACTTTGTCTCACACAGCCGCATAAAGTTCTTCTGAGAGAACAATTATGCATGTGACTCCTTTTCTTGCATCTGATTTCTCATTAGAAAGGACCTTGGTTTCAGAAAGGAAGGACTAGAGAAGTAGCTGGTGAGAAGTGAAATTGTAAAATTTGTACTGGATGCCCTTTCCTCTCTAAACATTCTTGTATCTTTGCATGTCTTTTAAGATATGAATACAGGTTTATTTTTTATAAAACTTTAAAAATATTTTTTCTTTTACTTTACCCTGTGTTTGAATATTATTTAAAATTTATAAAATGAGGTTGTATATTCTTGATTATACTCTGTCCCCATTTTAAAAAATGGATTTAATACCGCTAGTTAAATGATTTCAAGTTATAATGTTGTTTTAGACATATATTCCTGAACCATGGTGTTCAGCTACATTTAAAACTCTTTATTTTTGGAGCCAGGGAACAGAGTAGAAAGTACAAACGTTTCTAAGGCTTATTGCTAATACCAAGTACATGGTGACATCTACTACATAGTTGATTCACGAACAATGGGATTCCTATAAAAAGAAGATCTGATTCTAGATCAGAGTTATCCCTGGAACATGTAAAGAGGTCAACTTTAATAGGAAGATGTAAAGCAGCTGTTCTTATGCCTATTTCCTTTTTACCTAGCTCTTTAGTTTGATGTGGTCACGGTGGCATTTATTCTAGTTTAACAATTAATTTATAATATAAAAGCAGTCCCTAGATTTGTTTGAAACCAACTGGTTACATACAAAAGATTAATTAAATTCACACCTATTAGAAAAGATATAACTTTGTCGTAATAGAGTGAGAAGGATGCAGCATTGTGGCAACTGAAATAGTTTGGCTTACAGTAAGAATCTTTTATGCTTCAGTACATGAGCTCTCATGAAAATATGAGGAGGTAGGAAATAATGGTCTGTATCATGATAAGTTCAGCTAGTAATGGCCTCTTCAAAAAGCTGTTATTCACAGGGCAGTGGATTCCAAAGTTTCTTTGTTAACTTTCACTTGTTAGTACCTTGTAAGTTTTTCTATTAAGTTTATGTGGAGGAGTTGCTGTACACATTTTAAAAAAATAAAATTCTAAGGCAAAGAAACTTACTTTTACCTGTAATCATGAATTGTTGCTTAGAGTCTTTCTTAATTAACTAAAAAATATGGCTTCAGACTATGCCAACATTTCATTTCTGGTAATTTTTTGTTTTTCTCCGAGACAGAGTCTCGCACTGTCACCCAGGCTAGAGTGCAGTGCCATGATCTTGGCTCACTGCAACCTCTGCCTCCTGGGTTCACGCCACTCTCCTGCCTCAGCCTCCCGAGTAGCTGGTACTACAGGCGCTCACCACCACGCCCAACTAATTTTTTAGTAGAGACGGGGTTTCACTGTGTTGGCTAGGATGGTCTCAATCTCCTGACCTCATGATCCACCTGCCTCGGCCTCCCAAAGTGCTGGGATTACAGGTGTGAGCCACCGCACCTGGCCCATATCTAGTAATTGTTATAATTAAAGCAAAATGCTTTTAGGCAATTTTAATTTTGTTTACTGATACATAAGAAAAGATAACTATTTTAGTTGCCTCAATGCTGCATCCTTCTCTATTACAACAAAGTTCTATCTTTTCTAATATCTTTGCTTATGATTTTCTTTTTAATGTATATGCTATACATTTTTATTTCAGTGTGCTTTTTTCTTTGTTAAATTTTCCATATCATCCTTCTACAGGGGCCACGCTAATCTTCTGTATTATTCCAATTTCAGTTTAGGTGCTGCCAAAGTGAGTACCTATTAGATTTTAAAGAAACACATTTAACATAATGATGAATCTGCTCACATTTCTGAGCTTTCAATTTATAATTTATCATGTATTAACTACAGTAATTAAAATATGCATTAAAATAATTAATTTTTTATATTTGTTTTATTTTATTTTACTTTCTTTTATTATACTTTAAGTTCTGAGATACATGTGCAGAATGTGCAGATTTGTTACATACCTATACAAGTGCCATGGTGGTTTGCTGCATCTGTCAACCTGTCATCTAGGTTTTAAGCCCCACATGCATTAGGTTATCTATCCTAATGTTATCCCTTCCCTCTGCCCGCCACCCACTGACAGGCCCCGGTATGTGATGTTTCCCTCCCTGTGTCCATCTGTTCTCATTGTTCAACTACCACTTATGATTGAGAACATGCGGTGTTTGGTGTTTTTGTTCCTGTGTTAGTTTGCTGAGAATGATGGTTTCCAGCTTTATCCATGTCCCTGCAAAGGACATGAGCTCATCCTTTTTATGGCTGCATAGTATTCCGTGGTGCATATTTGCCACATTTTCTTTATCCAGTCCATCACTGATGGGCATTTGGGTTGGTTCCAAGTCTTTGCTATTGTAAATAGTGCTGCAATAAATATACATGTGCATGTGTCTTTATAGTAGAATGATTTATAATCCTTTGGGTATATACCCAGTAATGGGATTGCTGGGTCAAATGGTACACCAACAGTGTAAAAACGTTCCTATGTCTCCACATCCTCTCCAGCATCTGTTGTTTCCTGACTTTCTAATGATTGCCATTCTAACTGACATGAGATGCTATCTCATTGTGGTTTTGATTTGCATTTCTTTAATGACCAGTGATGATGGGCATTTTTTCATATGTTTGTTGGCCACATAAATGTCTTCTTTTGAGAAGTGTCTGTTCATATCCTTCACCCACTTTTTGATGGGGTTGTTTTTTTCTTGTAAATTTGTTTGAGTTCCTTGTACATTCTGTTTATTAGACCTTTGTCAGATGGATAGATTGCAAAAATTTTCTCCCATTCTGTAGGTTGCCTGTTCACTCTGATGATAGTTTTCTTTTGCTCTTTAGTTTAATTAGATCCCATTTGTCAATTTTGGCTTTGGTTGCCATTGCTTTTGGTGTTTTAGTCATGAAGGCTTTGCCCATGCCTATGTCCTGAATGGTATTGCCTAGGTTTTTTCTAGGGCTTCTATGGTTTTAGGTCTTATATTTAAGTCTTTAATCCATCTTGAGTTAATTTTTGTATAAGGTGTAAGGAAGGGGTCTAGTTTCAGTTTTCTGCATATGGCTAGCCAGTTTTCCCGACACTGTTCATTAAATAGGGAATCCTTTTCCCATTGCTTGTTTGTGTCAGGTTTGTCAAGGGTCAGATGGTCGTAGGTGTGTAGTGTTATTTCTGAGGCTTCTGTTCTGTTCCATTGGTCCATATATCTGTTTTGGTACCAGTACCATGCTGTTTTGGTTACTGTAGCCTTGTAGTATAGTTTGAAGTCAGGTAGACTGATGCCTCCAGCTTTGTTCTTTTTGCTTAGGATTGTCTTGGCTATACAGGCTCTTTTTTTATTCCATATGAAATATAAAGTAGTTTTTTCTAATTCTATGAAGAAAGTCAATGGTAGCTTGATGGGAATAGCATTCAATCTATAAATTACTTTGGGCAGTATGGCCATTTTCACGATATTGAATCTTCCTATCCATGAACACAGAATATTTTTCCATTTGTTTGTGTCCTCTCATTTCCTTGAACAGTGGTTTGTAGTTCTCCTTGAAGAGGTCCTTCACTTCCCTTGTAAGTTGTATTCCTAGGTATTTTATGTTCTTTGTAGCAATTATGAATGGGAGTTCACTCACGATTTGGCTCTCTGTTTGTCTGTTATTGGTGTATAGGAATGCTTGTGATTTTTGCACATTAATTTTATATTCTGAGACTTTGCTGAAGTTGCTTATCAGCTTAAGGAGTTTTTGGACTCAGACAATGGGGCTTTTTTAAAAAAACAATCATGTCATCTGCAGAGACAATTTGAATTTCTCTCTTCCTATTTGAATACACTTTATTTCTTTCTCTTGCTTGATTGCTGTGGCCAGAACTTCCAATACTGTGTTGAGCAGAAGTGGTGAGAGAGGGCATCCTTGTCTTGTGCCAGTTTTCAAAGGGAATGCTTCCAACTTTTGCCCATTCAGTATGATATTGGCTATGGGTTTGTCATAAATAGCTTTTATTATTTTGAGATACGTTCCATCAATAACTAGTTTATTGAGTGATTTTAGCATAAAGGGCTGTTGAATTTTGTCGAAGGCCTTTTCTGCATCTATTGAGATAATCATGTGGTTTTTGTCATTGGTTCTGTTTATGTGATGGATTACGTTTATTGATTTGTGTATGTTGAACCAGCCTTGCATCCCAGGGATGAAGCCAACTTGATTGTGGTGGATAAGCTTTTCGATGTGCCTCTGGATTTGGTGTGACAGCATTTTATTGAGGATTTTCACATCGATGTTCATCAGGGATATAGGCCTAAAATTTCCTTTTTTGTGTGTGTGTCTCTGCCAGGTTTTGGTATCAGGCTGATGCTGGCCTCATAAAATGAATTAGGGAGGAGTCCCTCTTTTCTATTGTTTGGAATAGTTTCAGAAGGAATGGTAGCAGCTCCTCTTCGTACCTCTGATAGAATTTGTCTGTGAATCTGTCTGGTCCTGGGCTTTTTTTGGTTGTTAGGCTATTAATTACTGCCTTAATTTCAGAATTTGTTATTGGTCTATTCAGGTATTAGTTTAGTCTTGGGACTAAACAGGAATTTATCCATTTCTTCTAGATTTTCTAGTTGATTTGCATAGAGGTGTTTATAGTATTCTCTGATGGTAGTCTGTATTTCTGTGGGATCAGTGGTGATATCCCTTTCATCATTTTTCATTGTGTCTATTTGATTCCTCTCTCTTTTCTTCTTTATTAGTCTGGCTAGTGGTCTATCCATTTTGTTAATCTTTTCAAAAAAACCAGCTCCTGGATTCACTGATTTTTTTGAAGGGTTTTTTGTGTCTCTATCTCTTTCAGTTCTTCTCGGATCTTAGTTATTTCTTGTCTTCTGCTAGCTTTTGAATTTGTTTGCTCTTGCTTCTCTAGTTCTTTTAATTGTGATGTTAAGGTGTCTAGTTTAGATCTTTCTAGCTTTCTGATGTGGGCATTTAGTGCTATAAATTTCCCTCTAAACACCGCTTTAGTTGTGTCCTAGAGATTCTGGTACATTGTATCTTTGAACTCATTGGTTTCAAAGAACTGATTTATTTCTGTCTTAATTTCATTATTTACCCAGTATTAGTCATTCAGGAGCAGGTTGTTCAGTTTCCACGTAGTTGTGCGGTTTTGATTGAGTTTCTTAATCCTGAGTTCTAATTTGATTGCACCATGGTGTGAGAGACTGTCTGTTATGATTTCCATTCTTTTGCATTTGGCAAAGAGTGTTTTACTGCCAATTATGTGGTCAATTTTAGAATAAGTGCGATGTGGTGCTAAGAAGAATGTGTATTCTCTTGATTTGGGGTGGAGAGTTCTGTAGATGTCTATTAGGTCTGTTTGGTCCAGAGCTGAGTTGAAGTCCTGAATCTCCTTGTTAATTTTCTGTCTTGTTGATCTGTCTAATATTGACAGTGGGGTGTTAAAGTCTCCCACTGTTACTGTGTGGGAGTCTAAGTCTCTTTGTAGGTCTCTAAGAACTAGCTTTATGAATCTGGGTGCTCCTGTATTGGGTGCATATATATTTAAGATAGTGCTTCTTGTTGCATTGATCCATTTACTATTATGTAATGCCCTTATTTGTCTTTTTTGTTCTTTGTTGGTTTAAAGTCTGTTTTATTAGAGACTAGGATTGTACCCCCACTTTTTTTTTTTTGCTTTCCATTTGCCTGGTAAATATTCATTCATTCCTTTATTTTGAGCCTATGTGTGTCTTTGCACGAGATAGGTCTCCTGAATACAGCACACTGATGGGTCTTGACTCTTTACCCAATTTGCCAGTCTGTGTCTTTTAATTGGGGCATTTAGCCCATTTATATTTTATATATGTGTGTGTGTGTGTGTGTGTGTGTGTGTATTTTTTTTGAGATGGAATCTCCCTTTGTCTCCCAGGCTGGAGTGCAGTGGTGCAATCTCAGCTCACTGCAACCTCTGCCTCCCAGGTTGAAACAATTCTTCTGCCTCAGCCTCCTGAGTAGCTGGGACTACAGGTATGCACCACCATGCCCGGCTAATTTTTGTATTCTTAGTAGAGACGGGGTTTCACCATATTGCTCAGGCTGGTCTCAAACTCATGACCTTGTGATCTGCTCGCCTCGGCCTCCCAAAGTGCTGGGATTACAGGCGTGAGCCACCGCGCCCGGCCAAGGTTAATATTGTTATGTGTGAATTTGATCATAATGCTAGCTGGTTATGTTTCACATTAGTTGATGTGGTTTCTTCATAGTGTCATTGGTCTTTATATTTTGATATGGTTTTGCAGTGGCTGGTACTGGTTTTTCCTTTCCATATTTAGTGCTTCCTTCAGGAGCTCTTGTACAACAGGCCTGGTGGTGACAAAATCCCTCAGCATTTGCTTGTCTCTAAAGGATTTTATTTCTCCTTCACTTATGAAGCTTAGTTTGGCCGTATATGAAATTCTGGGTTGAAAATTCTTTTCTTTAAGAATGTCGAATGTTGGCCCCCACTCTCTTCTGGCTTGTAGGGTTTCTGCAGAGAGATCTACTGTTAATCTGATGGGCTTCCCTTTGTAGGTAATCTGACCTTTCTCTCTGACTGCCCTTAACATTTTTTCCTTCATTTCAACCTTGGTGAATCTGATGATTGTGTGTCTTGGGGTTATTCTTCTCGAGGATTATCTTAGAAGTGTTTGTATTTCCTGAATTTGAATGTTGGCCTGTCTTGCTAGGTTGGGGATGTTCTCCTGGATAATATCCTGAAGAGTGTTTTCCAGCTTGGTTACATTCTCCCCATCACTTTCAGGTACGTAGGTTTGGTCTTTTCACATAGTCCCATATTTGTTGGAGGCTTTGTCCTTTCCTTTTCACTCTTTTTCTGTAATCTTGTCTTCATGCTTTATTTCATTAAGTTGATATTCAATCTCTGATATCCTTTCTTCCTCTTGATCAATTCGACTGTTGATACTTGCGTATGCTTCACGAAGTTCTCGTGCTGCGTTTTTCAGCACCATCAGGTCATTTATCTTCTCTAAACTGGTTATTCTAGTTAGCCTTTCCTGTAACGTTTTATCAAGGTTCTTAGCTTCCTTCCATTGGGTTAGAACATGCTCCTTTAGCTCACAGGAGTTTGTTATTATTACCCACCTTCTGCCTACTTCTGTCAATTCGTCATACTCTTTTCTCTGTTCAGTTTTGTGCACTTGCTGTAGAGGAGTTGTGATTATTTGGAGGATAAGAGGCATTCTGGTTTTTGGAATTTTCTTCATTTTTGTCCTGATCTTTGTGGATTTATCTACCTTTGATCTTTGATGCTGATGACCTTTGGATAGGTTTTTTGCATGGGCGTGCTTTTTGTTAATGTTGATGTTATTGCTTTCTGTTTGTTAGTTTTCCTTCTAACAGTCAGGCCCTTCTTCTGCAGGTCTGCTGGAGTTTGCTGGAGGTCCACTCCAGATCCTGTTTGCCTGGGTATCACTAGCAGAGGCTGCAGAACAGCAAAGATTGCTGCCTGTTCCTTCCTCTGGAAGCTTCGTCCTAGAGGGGCACCCACCAGGTGCCAGCTGGAGCTGTCCTGTATGAGGTGTCTGTCAACTCCTGCCGGGAGGTGTCTCCCAGTCAGGAGGCACAGGTGTCAGGGACCCACTTGAGGAGGCAGTCTGTCCCTTAGCAGAGCTCGAATGCAGTGCTAGGAGAGCCCCTGCTCTCTTCAGCGTCGGCAGGCAGGAATGTTTAAGTCAGCTGAAGCTGTGCCCACAGCTGCCCCTTCCCCCAGGTGCTCTGTCCCAGGGAGATGGGGGTTTTATCTTTACGCCCCTGACTAGGGCTGCTGCCTTTCTTTCAGAGATTCCCTGCCCAGTGAGAAGGAATCTAGAGAGGCAGTTTGCACACAGCTGCTTTGCTGCACTGTGGTGGGTTTCACCCAGTCTGAACTTCCTGGTGGCTTCCTTAATATGGTGAGGGGAAAACCACCTACTCTAGCCTCAGTATTGGTTGATGCCCCTCTCTGCATCAAGCTCTATTGTCCCAGGTTGACTTCAGACTGCCGTGCTGGCAGCGAGAATTTCAAGCCAGTGGATCTTAGCTTGCCGGGCTCTGTAGGGGTGGGACTCACTAAGACCACTTGGCTCCCTGGCTTCAGCCCCTTTCCAGGGGAGTGAACGGTTCTGTCTCACTGGGGTTCCAAGTGCCATTGGGGTATGAAAAAACACTCCTGCAACTAGTTCAGTGTCTGCCCAAGCAGCTGCCCAGTTTTGTGCTTGAAACCCAGGGCCCTGGTTGTGTAGGCACTTGAGGGAATCTCCTGGCCTGCAGGTTGCAAAAACCGTAGGAAAAGCCTAGTAGCTGAGCTGGATAGCACAGTCCCTCAGGGCTTCCCTTGGCTAAGGGAGGGAGGTCCCCAGCCCCTTGCACTTCCCAGGTGAGGTGACACCCCACGCTGCTTCTGCCTACCCTCAGTGGGCTGCCCTCACTGTCTAACCAGTTCCATTGAGAATAACTGGGTATCTCAGTTGGAAATGCAGAAATCTCCTGCCTTCTGCATTGGTCTCCGCTGGGAGCTGCAGACCAGAACTGTTCCTATTTGACCGTCTTGCCCTGCTCCTTATTTATTAAATTTTAAATTGATTTTATTTATTTTATTTTTAGAGATGGGGTCTCACTATGTTACTCAGGCTGGACTCAAACTCCTGGGCTCAATTGACTCTCCAACTTCAGCCTCCTGAGTAGCCAAGACTACAAGCACGCACCACTGTGCCTGGCTTTATTTTTATTTTTAATTGACACATAATTGCATATATTTATGGGACACAATTCGATGTGTCAGTGTATGTATTGCATTGTATCATAATTAAATCAAGGTAATGAGCAGATTAATCACTTCAAACATTATTTCCTTCTTGTGGGAACGTTTAAAATATTGTAAGCTATTTTGAGATACACAATACCTTATTGTTAATGCATGTAGTATTTGAATTTCTGTGTCTGGTTTATTTCACTTAATGTTCTCCAGGCTTATTCATGTTTGTGAAAATGACAGAATTTCATTCCTTTTCTTTTTCTTTTAAACTTTTGTGTTTATGAGTACATATGAAGGTTTGTTACTTAGCTAAACACATGTCACAGGAGTTTGTTGTACATATTTCATTTCCCAGATATTAAACCTAGTACTCAATAGTTATATTTTTTGCTCTCTTCCTCCTCCGATTTTCCCGTCAAGTAGACCCCACTGTCTGTTGTTTCCTTCTTTGTGTCCGTAAGTTCTTATCATTTAGCTCCCACTTGTGGATGAGAACACGTGGTATTTGGGTTTCTGTTCCTGCATTAGTTTGCTAAGGATAATGGCCTCCAGCTCTATCCATCTTCCTGCAAAAGACATGATCTTGTTTTTTTTTTTTTTTTATGACTGCCTAGTATTCCATGGTGTATATGTACCACATTTTCTTTATCCAGTCTGTCATTGATGGGTATTTAGGTTGATTTAATGTCTTTGGTATTGTGAATAGTGCTGCAGTGAATATTTGTGTGCATGTGTCTTTATGGTAGAATGATTTATATTCCTCTGGGTATATGCCCAGTAATGGGATTGCTGGGTTGAATGGTAATTCTGTGTTTAGCTCTTTGAGGAATCACCATATGCTTTCCAGAATGGTTGAGCTAATTTACACTTCCATCACCAGTGTGTAGGTGTTGCCTTTTCCCCGTAACGTTGCCAACATCTGTTATTTTTTGATATTTTAATAATAGCCATTCTGACTGGTGTGAGTTGGTATCTCACTGTGGTCTTTATTTGCATTTCTCTCATGATCAGTGATATTGATCTTTTTTTCATATGTGTGTTGGCTGCATGTATGTCTTCTTTTGAGAAGTGTCTGTTCATGTCCTTTGCCCACTTTTAATGGGGGTTTCTCTCGTAAATTTAACTTCCTTATAGAGGCTTGATATTGGACCTTTGTCAGATGTATAGTTTACAAATATTTTTACAACCATTTTATAGGTTGTCTGTTTACTCTGTTGATAGTTCCTTTTGCTGTGCAGAATCTCTTAAGTTTAATTAGATCCCACTTGTCAATTTTTGCTTTTGTTGTGATTGCTTTTGCTTTCTTTGTCATGAAGTCTTTGCCCATTCCTATGTCCAGGATGGTAATACCTAGGTTGTCTTCCAAGATTTTTATAGTTTTGGCTTTTACATTTAAGTCTTTAGTCCATCTTGAGTTGATATTTGTGTATGGTGTAAGAAAGGGGTCCAGCTTCAATCTCTTTATGACTAGTCAGTTATCCCAGCACCATTTATGGAATAGAGAATCCTTTCCCTATTGCTTGTTTTTGTCAGCTTTATTGAAGATCAGATGGGTGTAGTTGTGTGGCCTTATTTCTGGACTCTTTATTCTGTTCCACTGGTCCATGTGCCTGTTTTTGTACCAATACCATGCTGTTTTGGTTACTGTAGCCCTGTAATATAGTTTGAAGTTGGGTACCATGATTCCTCCAGCTTTGTTTTCTTGCTTTGGATTACCTTGGCTATTTGGGCTATTTTTTGGTTGCCTATGAATTTTAAAATAGTTTTTTCTAGTTCTGTGAAGAATGTCATTGGTAGATTGATAGGAATAGCATTGAATCTGTAAATTGCCTTGGGGAGTGCAGTCATTTTAATGTTATTGATTATTCCTATCCATGTGCATGGGATGTTTCTCCATTTATTTGTCTCATCTCTGTGTTCTTTGAGCAGTGTTTTGTAATTCTCATTGTAGAGATTTTTCACCTCCCTAGTTAGTTAGATTTCGTTCTTTTTAATGGATGAATAGTATTCTATCGTGTCTATATACCAAATTTTCTTTATCCGTTCATCTAATGTTGGACATTTAGGTTGATTTCATATCTTGACTATTGCGAATAGTGCTGCAGTAAACATAGGAGTGCAGCTATCTCTTTGACATACTGATATCATGTTAAGCAAACATTAGCAGACCAAATTCAGCATTCTATAAAATAACTGCATTATAATTAAATTGGGTTTAATCCAGGAAAGCAAGTTTGGTTCCAAATTAGGAAAAATCTCTTAGTGTAACTCACCGTTTTAGCAGATCAAAGGTGAAAAAGCATGTGATAATTCAGATTCTTTAATCTGTATTCATATGGTAATTGAAGAAAATGGCAAAAAATATTGCCAACCATGATAATGAAAGGTTATAATTGGGTGCTTTGGAAAGAATTGAGAAAATTACATAGAAGAAAAATAGTGCTTTCAAATTAGGTATGGGGAGATTGAGCTAGTTAGTTTAGCCAGAAATTAAAGAAGGAAACTATAAACATACACTCATTGAGTATTCCTTTAATGAAGGACCACGGCTTTTTCTTTGAGTAGGGATTCAATGAATGGAATATGGCAGAGGATTTCTTATATAATCCATGCATATATGCTTTATACAGTTTTCAGTCTCAGTCTCTTTACAGAGGGGAAAAACCCTGAAGAACATATCTTGAAATCTGAAAACAGGATACTCTTAGGTTTTATGACTTTGTCCTAAACTTTTTGCCCAATACTTGTCCAAATCATATTTGTTATGGTAGAGAAGTAGGTTATGAAAGCAAGAGTGAGGGGGAAGGTGATCGCATAGATAGTTTGATAAAGCCAATTATATTTTATTGTAATCATTTGTTGACTACATAAAGGTTTTTTTTACTTCACTATAAGCAATAGATTGCTTTTCTGTACAGATTAATGCATTTTTTCATCTCAGATTTCAAAATTGAGTTTTTCTACTTTTGTGGATTTTTATACTTTTTAAGCTAAGTAAAGGAACAAATAAGTAGTAACACTCCAGTGTAGGAAGGACTGATTAGATATGTGTGTGTGTGTGTGTGTGTGTGTGTGCATGCAAATATACACATACATGTATGCATATATTAGATTAGCATATATATATAATTTATATATTTATGTATCTTAGTATATGAATAAAATTGGTGGACAAAATTAGTTATTGAGGCTATTTTTTAGAAACATTTAAAAATTGTAGTTGAGTTGTTTTATTGAGGCTATTTATTTTTTTCAAGACAGAGTCTTGCTCTGTCACCCAGCTGGAGTGTAGTGGCACAATGTGGGCTCACTGCAACCTCTGCCTCCCAGGTCCAAGCGATTCTTTCATGTTAGCCTCCTGAATAGCTGGGACTATAGGCATGCACCACCATGCCCAGCTAATTTTTGTATTTTTAGTAGAGACAGCGTTTTACCATGTTGGCCAGGCCGGTCTCGAACTCCTGACCTCAAGTCATCCACCCACCTTGGCCTCCCACTGTGCCTGGTATTGAGGCTGTTTTTTAGAAACATATTTAAAATTGTATTTGAAGTATTTCTTAATAAAATTATGTCCCAACTATTTATCAATGTTGTGTCTATTGGGAATAGTAGTAGTATGCTTGGTATAATGTTTAAACTGTTGCAAATTGAGTTATATTTAGTTGAAAGTTAAACTGCACAATATGAGTAGCGTATCTGTATTTCCAGTTTGGTATTCTTTGATCCTGGAAGGATGGACAGGCAAAGGGGAGTTGTTAGTCAAGTGGTGCGAAGTTTCAGTTAGACAGGGGGAATAAGTTCTAGTGATCTGTTGCGCAGCATGGTGACTATTGTTAACAATCATTTTTTGTATATTTCAACATTGTTAAAAGAGTAGACTTTAAATGTTTTTACTGCAATGAAAGAATATGTGAGGTGATGTGGAATGCTAATTAGCATGGTTTATTACTTATTTACTTATTATTATTATTCTACTACGATGTAGACATGTATCATAACATTATGTTGTACCCCGTAAACATATGCAATTTGTTAATTAAAAAAATATTTCTAAAAAGATGAAAAAAAAACCCAATTCAGAATGTTTATGTATTGTGTTTTATTGTTCTAAAAGAGAGGATTTTTTTTTTTCCAGGCAACCTAATGAGGCCTCTCTTGAATTATGGTATTGCTTGGTGAGCATATATATATTTTTAATGTTACTTTCTGGAATAATGTTAATTAATTTATACAAATTAGTTGTATTTTTATATTACTGTTGCAGTATGTCTATGGGCTTTCTGGTTGAAGAAAGTGAACCAGTAGTTTGGAGAGGCCTTATGGTAATGTCGGCCATTGAGAAATTGTTGAGGCAGGTAAGAATATTGCTTTAAATATAATTTTATCATTGGCAAAGCTGTGGTTAATACATTTGCTGATTGGAGAATTGTTAAAATTTGCATTCAGGAATCAGTTGATGGGATGAATGTATAATGCGTAATATGGCACCTAATGAGTTAATGTGGTGCCAAGACCAAACTTCACTGTTAACATGATTTAATCTTTCCCATTGCTTGTGAGTACTAAAAATTCTATTGTCTTACTTGATACCGTTTTCTTGCTTTGGCTGTGTCTGCAGTAAGAAGACCAAATCTATTTTTATAAGTTATCTGCCTTCTTTAGATTTGTGATTAATCCCATTGTGGCCAATATTGAGTTATAAGGGCAGTGTGGAAATTCTACAGATGTAGAACAAAATTATATAAACCAATGTACTTGTGATTTAAAATTGCTCCAGAAAAAAGTAAAATTTTGTTTTGAGTATATATGGTTATATATTTGCATGTGTAATATTTGTCCAATCAACTTTAATTTAGCCTTAAGAAAAGAAGAGAACATTTGATTGGATAATCTAAAAATATCAATTGGGCTATATGTTATTTATAGTTAGCTTGGAATAAGTTTTATTTTTTTCTTAGTAGATGTGAGTTTGTAATTGTCTTCTAGGTAAAAGTTAAAAGTAATTTGCATTTACTTCATCAACTTATAACAGTTACCTTTTATTTATTCAGATTCTACTTTGGGTCAGGCACCATACAATCGGTTGATAATTCTAATGGTAGATACTCCTATATTCATTTTCAGGTATACAATTAAGTAGATGAAATCTGTCTTGAACTCTGAAACTCTTCTTTTTTCACTATAACATCTTGCCTTTCTACCACTTTTGCTGCTTGAATTGTGATAAATGTGCTGTTTGATTTTTGGTCCTTGTCGTTTAAGTCTCTTGGTTTCATTTTCTCCTCTTTTACTGTCAGATCCCGTAGTTGGTGATTTCATTTAAACTTCCCAAACCACCCCATCCCCACCAATTCCTTTGTGACCTTGACCTTTATTTGTCTTGATTAACCCACCCTCTGTTTTCTCTACTGCTAAATACTATCAGAGAATATAGAATAGTTGTGTTAATTGCCTGCATTATATATTTTTGATTTTTGAATTTAGCTACCTTTAGCTACCTTCACAACACTTCAGTCATCAGATTTTACATGTTGTTATTCTCAAAAAATATTTGGGGAATTTGGTAGTCTAGCAGAGGTCCAAATGAAGATTTGGCAAAAACAAACTCTCTGACACATAAATTGTATAAAAGTTACAGTTTATTGGTCAGGTGTGGTGGCTCACGCCTGTAATCCCAGCACTTTGGGAGGACGAGATGGGTGGATCACGAGGTCAGGAGATAGAGACCATTCTGGCTAACACTGTGAAACCCTGTCTCTACTAAAAATACAAAAAAATTAGCGCCACGTGGTGGCAGGTGCCTGTAGTCCCAGCTACTCGGGGGGCTGAGGCAGGAGAATGGCGTGAACTCGGGAGGCGGAGCTTGCAGTGAGCCGATATCGCGCCACTGCACTCCAGCCTGGGTGACAGAGCAAGACTACATCTCAGAAAAAAAAAAAAAAAAGTTTGTTTTGAGAAGCATGGTGGATACATTTTCAGCAAACATACTATAGAATATCAGGATAAAGATGGGGTAAGAAAATGGATTCATATTTTATTGGGATGCTTTGAGGTTACCTAGAGTATACCTATCTTACAGTCTTTTGTGAAGTCACTTTCATGTGTGCATTTTATTGGGAGCTGAAAAGCTGGTATTTTAGGCCTACACTGGGACTAATGCAGATCATCAGAGCTAAGGAGTGTTTTCACTTTTGTTTTGATTTAGAAACCAAACCATTATTTGGTAAATTTAACATCCTTAATGAAAATTCAGTAGCTAGATAGAACTTTTGTACAGCAGTGGATTGTAGGGGGTACCTGATTCATTGGCTCATTTTAAATAATTGAATATAACATATATACAGAAGAATGTACAAATCATGAGTATAATTAGATAAATTATCCCAAAGTTGAAACACCTATATAATCATCATTTAGAACAAGATAACTAGAACAATACCAGTGATCCAGAACATCCTCTCATGTTCCCTCCTAGTATCCATTTATGGGGGAAGAAAAATACTGTAGTCATTCTGACATCCTGAACTAGAAGTCTGGTTTAAAGTTGTTTTGTTTTTTTCTTTTTCTCCCTGACAATACTTTGTTGAGCTAAAATTATGCATACAATGAGATGCATAGATTTTCAGTGTATAATTCAGTGATTTTTGATAAATATATATACCTATGTAATCATAACCCATAACCAAACTGAATAGCATTTCCATCCTCTAAGTGGGTTTCCTTGGGCCCCCTTCTGTTTCATCCCATACCCATAGACAATCATTGTTGTGATTTATGTCACCATAATGAGTTTTACATGTTTTTAAATTTCAAATGAATAGGATTATACAGGATATAGCTTTTTTTTTTTGAGACAGAGTTTTGCTCTTGTTGCCCAGGCTGGAGTGCAATAGCGCCATCTTGGCTCACTGCAACCTCCGCCTCCCAGGTTTAAGCAATTCTCCTGCCTCAGCCTCCTGAGTAGCTGGGACTACAGGCATGCGCCACCACGCCTGGCTAATTTTGTATTTTTAGTAGAGACGGGGTTTCTCCATGTTGGTCAGGCTGGTCTTGAACTCCCAACCTCAGGTGATCTACCTGTCTCGGCCTCCCAAAGTGCTGGGATTACAGGCGTGAGCCACTGCAACTGGCCAGGATGTAGCTTTTTTTGTATATGGTTTCACTTAGCCTAAGGCTTTTGAAATTCATGTTTATTGTTGCATATAATAGTAGTTGGGTCTTCTTTATTGCTAAGTAGGATTCCATTGTATGAATATAATAAAAAGTTTTATTTTTTTTTCTGTTGATGAATATTTGGGTGGTCTCCAGTTTTGGGCTATTGTGAATAATACCTCTATAATACTTTCACAGTTGTTCATAAGTTTTCCAGTTGCTTCACATTTTTGTTAACATTTGGTGTTGTCAGTCTCGTTACTTTTAACCATTCTAATAGATATAAAATGTATCTTGTTATGGTTTTAATTTGTGTTTCCCTGATGATCAATAATATTGAGCCCTTTTCCACATGTGTATTAGATCTCATATTTTCTTTTGTGACGTGTCTGTTCAAGTCTTCTACTCATTTTTAAATTTTTTTTTTTTTTTTTTTTTTTTTTTTAGTAATTGAGTTGTAGGAATTTGTACATATTTTGGCTATGAGTCCATTGTCAGGTAATAGATATTGGGAGTATTTATCCCAGTCTGTGGCTTGTCTTTTTATGCTGGAGTTTGAATTTTAATAAATTCCAATTTCTTATCTTTTTTATGCTTAGTGCTTTTTGTATCCTCTTTAAGAAATCTTTGCCTGTTTACCCCAAGGTTATAATGATAAGAATGTATTTATTTTTTATTCTTTTTTAAAATTCTTAATTTAAAAATTTTATGGGTATATAGTAGGTTAGTATATTTATGGGGTACATGAGAAATTTTGATACAGACAGGCACTGAGTAATAATTGCATCAGGGTAAATGGGGTATTCATCCCCTCAAGCATTTATCCTTTGTGTTTCAAACAATTCAATTATACTCTTTTAGCCATTTTAAAATGTACCATCAAATTATTTTTTACTATAACTACAGTCACCGTGTTGTGCCAGCAAATATTAGGTTTTATTCATTCTTTCTGTTTGTTTGTACCCATCAACCATCCCCATTCCCTCCACCCCCACCACCCTTCGCATCCTCAGGTAACCATCTTTCTATGCTCTATCTCCATGAGTTCAGTTGTTTTAATTTTTAGGTACCACAGATAAGTGAGAACATGTGATGTTTATCTTTCTATGTCTGGCTTATTTCAGATATTTGAGAGGACTTGAGTGTTGTGATCTAAGCTGTATCTGCTTTAGGGGCCACCCCAAACCTAGTAATGCTTGGTTCTTGCAGACATGCAGAGGTACTGCCTTGATGGTCTTGGACAAGATGTGGGTGAATTCTCTGGATTACCATGCAGAGGCTCTTGTTCTCTTCCCTTACTTTCTCCCAAACAAAGAGAATCTCTCTCTGTCTGTTCTGAGCTACCTAAAGCTGGGGATAGGGTGACACAAGCACCCCTGTGTCCTCTACCACTGTGACTGTGGTAGTCAGACCTGAAGCCTGCTCAGCACTGTGTCTTGTCCTGCTTTTACCACTATCCGGCTACTATGTTTGCTCAAGGCCCTATAGCTGTCCAATCAGCAGGTGGCAAAGCGAGACAGGCTTGTGTCCTTTCCTCAGGGCAGCGAGTTCTTCCAGACCCCAGGTGGGTCCAGAGATGCCATCTAGGAGCCACAGACTGGAGTCAGAAACCTTAGAAGTCTACCTGGTGTTCTGTTATACTGCTGCTGAGTTGGCAGTCAAAGCATGAGGTGCAGTTCTTCCCATTCTTTCCTCCTCTTTCCACAGGCTGAGGAGCCTCACTCTGTGGCCACCAGCACTACAGACCCACAGGGCATACTTCTAGGCTTCCACTGATGTTCACTTAAGGCCCCAGGGCTCTTCAGTCAGCTCGTGGTGAAGGTTGCCAGGCCTGAGACTCACTCTTCAGGGCAGTGGGCTCCCCTCTGGCCCAGAGCAGGTCCAGAAATGCCATCCAAGAGCCAAGGGACCTAGGACCCTGCATGGTGCTCCACCCCACTGTGGCTGAGCTGGTACCTAAGGTGCTAGGCAAAGTCTCCTTTACTTTTCCCTTTGCTTTTATCAAGTAGATGAAGTCTGTCATTGTAGCTACCACAGCAGGGAGTGTGCTGTATCTTACCTTAAACCAGCACATCTCAGAGTCTCACCCAAAGGTCCGTGGCATAGTTCCCGGGTATTGCTGCTGGTTATTCATGGCCCAGGGGCCCTTTATTCAGCAGGTGTTGGTCCTGCCATGACTGGGTCCTTGTCTTCAAGGTATCAGGTTACCTTCTGGCCCAGGGCATGTCTAGGAATGTCATCCAGGAGCCTGGAATGGGGTCCTCACAGATCTGCTCTGTGCCCTGTCCTACTGTGGCTAAGCTGGTATCCAAGATGCAAGACAAAGTTCTCTTTGTTCTTCCCTCTCCTGTCCTGAAGTGAAGAAAGGGTCTTTTGTGAAGCCACGACCTGTGCAGCCTGGGGTTGGGGGAGTGTTGGTGCATGCACTCCGTTAGCTGCCCTGGCTGCTGTCTTAGTAGGTCGTGTGCTCCCCTGGTCCACTGGCTCTGAGCGCAGCTCAGCTCTAGGACTCTCCTAGAAGCTGCAGTCCTTGTAGCCTAGACTCCCTTTGAAGTTTATTTAGAATCCCAGAGCACTCCAGCTCGTGGTGATGAGGCTTGCCGGAACTCAGGTTCCGACTGCTGGGTTGAGCGATTCCCCTCTGGTTAGGGCCAGTCCAAATGCTTCCTCTGTGGGCAGGTGTCAGGTAGGTGCAGCCCGGTTCTGCTTTTTGCTATGATGGGGCAGCACAAAGTTCAGTGCAAAGTCTCACAGTTGCTGCATTCTCCCTCCCCAAGCACACAGATTCTCTGTGCCACACAGCTCTTGGGCGATGGGGGAAGGGTGGAGACCACAATTCAAGACTGTCTTTCCTGACCTTTTCAGTGTGTCTTTCAGTAATATAAAATTGAAACCAGGTATTCTGAGTGCTCAACTGATTTTTGGTTCTTATGTAGGTTTTGTGTATGTGTGTAGAGAGTTGTTAAATTTGGTGTTCCTGCGTTGGGGGCGGGGGGCAATTTTTGCAGCCTTCTATTCCACCATCTTGCTTTGCTCTCTCTCTCTTTTGTTCTCAAAGCTTTATAATTCTGTCTTGTACATCTTGAATTAATTTTTATGTGTGAAATAAGGGTCAATGTTTATAATTTTTTATAGTTTATACAGTTATGTTAGCATCATTTGTTTGAAAGACTTCCCTTTCCCTGAATTTATTTATATATTAGATAAAAATCAATTAACCGTATGTGTATCATCTATTCTGGATACTTAGTTGTGCTCCATTATTCTGTTTGTTTAATCCTTACTGTAAAACCACATTGTCTTGATTATTATAGCTTTATAGAAGGCTCAAAATTAGGAAATGTGCATTTTCCAACTGTGTTTTTTCAAGATTGTTTTGGCTGCTCTAGTTTCTTTTACTTTTCTATGTATTTTAGATTCAATTTGTGCAGAAAAGCATGTTGATACTTTTATTAGGATGATATTTAATATATAGAACAGTTTTGTATGAATTGAGATCCTGACAACATTGAGTCTTCTAATCTGTGACCTTTTCTGCATTTTGTTAGAGCTTCTTTAATTTCTTGGAGTAATGTTTTGTAGTTTTTGGCATATAGGCCTTCTTTTGTTAGATATATCTTTTATGCAATTTATATTTTTTGATCATCTTGTAAATTGAGTTGTTATTTAAGTATTGAATTTCAAATTGTTTGTTGCTAGTGTACAGAAACACATACTACTGATTTTTGTACATTAACCTTGAATCCTGTGACTTTGCTAAATTTTAATAATCTAGTAGTTGTTTAGTAACTGTATTAGTATCTTGTGTGTACATTTATGTTGTCTGCAAATAAAACAGCTTAATTTCTTCCTTTTCAATCCATTGCTTAAATTTCATTTTCTGGTCTTCTTATTGCCTTTACTTACTGCCAGTATAATGTTGGACACAGGATTAGAGTAGACATCCTGGCCTTTATCCTGATTTTGGTGGGGAAGAACGTTAAATATTTCGTTGCTATGAAAGATGATAGCTGTAGGATGCCCTCTCTCAGGTTAGGAAATTCCTTCCTGTTTCCTTGTTTCCTGAAAATTTTTATTGTTAATCATAAATGTTGAATTTTTTCAAATGCTTTTCCCTCATCACTTATTGAAATGATCATATAATTTTTCTCCTTTATTCTTTTTAATTTGGTTATTCTGACTGATTTTCTGATGTTAATTTTTTCTTGATCATATTTTAATTACAATGAGTAATATTGTAATTATAGTTGTCCCTCAGTATCTGTGGGGGATTGGTTCCAGGAACTCTGTAGGTACCAAAATCCATGAAGGCTCAAGTCTCTTACATAAAGTGGTGAATGTGGTATTCGCATATAACCTACACACAGCCTCCCTTTGAATAATCTCTGTATTACTTATAATAACTAATACAGTGTAAATGCTGTGTAAATAGTATACTGAATTGTTTAGAGAATAATGACAAGATAAGTCTGTACATATTCAGTACAGATGTAACCATCCATTTTTTTCTGAATATTTTTGATCTGCAGTTGGTTGAATTCATGAATGTGGAACCCATGGATATGGTGGGCCAACTGTACTTTTACTACATTGCTGGATTGAATTTGCTAGTGCAGATATTTTGTTAGACTTTTGCATTAGTGTTTGTGAAGAATATTGGTTTGTAATTTATTTTTCTTGTAATATTTTTTTCAAGTGTTATATGAGAGTTAGCCTGGCCTCAAAAAGTAAGTTGGAAAGTACTTTCCTCTTCTGTTTTCTGAAATATCTTGTGTAAAAAATTTATTAGCTTTGGTTTAAATGTTGGTATTTGATGGAATTTATTAGTGAAACCTAGGCTTGGCATGCTTTGTTTTGTTTTGGGTTGGGAGAACATTTTTGACGACTAATTCTATTCAGATTTTAAATTTTATCTTGTTTTAATTATGTTAAATTGTGTTTTATAGGAATTTACTTCTTTTACTTTAATTGTATAATGTACACATATTTGTTCATAATATTTTCTTGTGTTTTTATATGGATATGGGATGTAGCAGTGTTCCTTCCTTATTTCTAATGTTAGTAATTTGTTTATTTTTCTCTTTTATTCTTGATTGTTCTTGCCAGATGTTTATAAACTTTTCTGTTTTTTTTCAAAAAACCAACTTTTCACCCTTAGACATTTTTCTATCGTATGTTTGTTTCTTATTTCATTGTTTCTGCTTTTATCATTATTATTTCCTTCCTTTCATTTATATCAGGCTAATATACCCTTCTTTTTCTAGCTCTTAAGGTAGACAGTTAAATAATTGATTTAAATTTTTTTTAAATACAAGCAGCTAAGGCTATAAATTTATCTCTTAGGCGTTGCTTAAACTTTCACAATTCTGATACGTTGGTGTTTTCATTGTCATTCAGTTAAAAGTAGTTTCTAATTTCCTTCTTTTGCCTACAGATATTTTTGGTATGTTGTTTAATATCTGAACATTGGAAGATCTTCTTAATAACTTAATGGCATTGATTTCTAGTGTAATTTTGTTTTGGCTAGAGAATACACTCTGTAACATTTCAGTGTTAAAATGTTTTGAGATTTTCTTTTTGTGGACCAGCACCAGCATGTGATCCATCTTTGTGAATATTTCATACGCTTTTGGAACGACTGCATTTTTAAATTATTTTGGTTAATGTTCTGTAAATATGATTTAGGTCAGGTTGGTTGACAGAGTTGTTCAAATTTTTTTGTTAACTTTACTGATTTGTTTGTCTAGTTACTGTATAAATTAATGAGAGAGGAGTGTCAACATCTCCAGGTATGGTTGTATATTTGCACATTTCTCCCTCTATTTCAATTTTTACTTAATATATTTTGGAGTTCTGTTATACTCTCATATGTTTTGAATTGTTATGTATTCATGGTGAATTTGCCCTTTTGTTGTTATGAAATACTCCTCTATATCTCTGGTAAATTCCTCATATTGAAGTCTACTTTATCTGATACTAATATAGCCACATTTGCTTTTTTTATGTATACAATTTCATGGAATTTTTAAATTATTTTACTTTTAACCTTCTATTTCATTATATTTAAAGTGAGTCTCTTGATTTCAACATTTAGTTGTATCTTACTATTTTATTCAGTTTGATAATCTTTGCCTTTTAATTGGAATGCTTAGTTTATTTACATTTAGTATAATTATTAATGGTTGGGTTTCAGTCTACCATTTTGATTTTTTCCTTATATGTTTCATCTGTTTTTTTCTTTTTTCTTACGTTCTTTGAATAAATGAAATATTTCTTGAATTCCATTTAAATTCTCCATTAGCTCCTTAGCTATCTATCCCTCTTGGTATTATTATTCTATGACTGCTTTAGGGATTATAATATGTTTTCTTATCACAGTCTTCTTAAAGAAAAGTTAATATTATGCTATTTAATATGAAGTTAAGAATGCTGTGTCTCAGTCCATTTAGTGTTGCTATAAAGGAATACCTGAGGCTGGGTAATTTATAAAGAAAAGAGGTTTATTTGGCTCATGGTTCTACAGACTGTACAAGAAGCATGGCACCAACATCTGCTTCTGGTGAAGGTTTCAGGCTGCTCCCACTCATGGTGGAAGGCAGAGGAGAGCCAGTATATGCAGAGATCACATGACAAGAGAGAGGAAGCGAGGCAGGGAGGAGATGCTAGGTTTTTTTTTTTTTTTTTTTTTTTTTTGACAACGAGCTCTTGTAGAAACTAACAGAGTGAGAACTCTCATTACTATAAGGATGGCACCAAGCTGTTTATGAGGGATCCTCTTCCATGACCCAAGCACCTCCCACTAGATTCCACCTCCAACACTGGAGATACAATTTCATCATGAGGTTTGGAGAGACAGCTATCCAAACTATAGCACCTTGTAACAATACAGTACCATTCACCATCTCCTGTATTTTATTGATATATTTTAACTATAATCCATTATAAATCTCACATACAGTGCTATAAAACTTATTTAGTCATCTTTTAAGCTAGTTAATAAAACAATCTTTTTTTTTTTTGTGAGACAGGGTCTCACTCTGTCACTAGGCTGTAGCTCAGTGGCACAATCTAGGCTCACTGCAACTTCCGCCTCCTTGGTTCAAGCAATTCTCCTGCCTCAGCCTCCCGAGTAGCTGGGATTACAGGCCACCACCAGCTAATTTTTGTATTTTTAGTAGAGACGGGGTTTCACCATGTTGGCTAGGATGGTCTCAAACTCCTGACCTCGTGATTTGCCCGCCTCGGCTTCCCGAACTGCTAGGACTACAGGTGTGAGCCACCACGCCTGGCCACCAAAACAATTTTTTTATTTACTTACACACTTGCTATTTCAGTACTTTTCAATTTTTCTTTAGATCTGAGTTTAATCTGGTACTGTTTTTCTTTATCTTAAAAACCTTCCTTTATTTTTTTTTTTATGGTGTGGGTCTGCTGGTGATGAATTTTCTCAACTTTTATTTATTGGAAATGTCTTTATTTTTCCCTCCTTATTTTCACTGCATATAGAATTTTGAGTTGACATTTTAAATTCAAGTCTTAAATGATGTTCCACTGTCCTCTGGCCTTCAACTGCTACTACCATAGTAGTAGTTTCTTTAGTTGTTCTGTGAGTGAGATGGTTTTTTCTCTGGCAGTTTTCATAATTTCCTTGTTATCTTTGGGTCATTTTTCTTGCCTATCCCTTAAATATTGATGCTTTCCAGAATTACATCCATAGCTCAATAGCTAAGGGCACGGACTCTGAAGTCACATCTGTCTGAGTTTATTCCATTTTCAATATCTAATAGCTGTGTGACCTTGGGCAGAAACTTCTCTGAGCTTTTGTTTTCTCATCTGTGAATGGGGTTGATGGTAGTTACCTCATCATGGGGATTAAATGAGTAATTATGTGTCATATGCTTAGGAAACCTGGTGTCATGTACATGAGTTTTGTTATTATTTTATTTTATCTGGATATACTTTTTTTTTTCACATTTTAACTTATCTTGAATTAAGATGCATTTTGCAACTGATGGCTTTTCAGCATTGCTTTATCCCTGTATTGAAGTGGGGTCCTTTCAGAGAGGTTTTGTATTGTTTCTGCAGTCACCTGGAATGCTTTAACTTGAGGCACTTTCAATTTAATTATTTGTTAGAAGTTTTGGGGACCACTCTGGTGGTATGAATACAGATTGGAAAGCTGCATGTATACCAACTGGTGGTTCCTGTTGTTGAGGAGGTGTTTTCTCCCCTCTGCCATGGCCCAAGTTGAGAGATCTCTTTCTAAATTATGGATTTATATATTATTTATCTTTGGTTTAAGATGATGTAGTCCTTTGGGATCCTAGCTTTTTGTAGGATTCTCCTATTAGACCCCAATTTATCTTAGGTGTTTTTTTCATTTAGTGCTACACAAAATAATGATGCATCTTATAATTAGTGGTGTATTAGATTTGTTGATGTTATAATAGGTATCAACATTGTTACCAGCATTATCCCTGAGACACCTCTTCTGTCATGGCTTGAATTAATATTGATTATAGTAAGGGACAGTAATGAATTGAGGACTTCTCTTTGGTTAACATTCATATTTGGAGGTGTGCGATTTAGTGGGAGGAAAAGGAGTTAGTAAACAGGAAAAGAAGTAGTTCAAAAGGTAGGAAAAATCTAAGGATACTAATGTCATGAAGCTTAAAGGTTTGGAGCAATGATTTTCCAACATATCTGTATATTAGAATCATCTAGGGATTTTAAACAATTTTCAAATTTCAGCTCACACCTCAGACCAATTAAATTAGAAATCCTGGGCATGTGACCCAGGCATTATCACTTTTGGAACTGTCCACCTGATTCCAGTCTGTGGACAAGTTTGGGAATCACTGGTGTGGAGGGTTTTAAGAATGACAGGTCAGGGAGAATAAGGATTGAGATAGGGCAAGGGAATAATAGATGTTAGGTGGAAATTTGTAAACCTTAACTAGAACAGGGAGTGAAAAAAGATTATAGGGGTTTAAGAATACATTTGTAACAATACTGTGTAGGTAGAGGTGTATTCTACCTACATAGAGAGTATTGTATTCTAAAATAGGCCATTCAAGAATTTGGGGGCTGGGTGAGGGAAAGGAAAGGAAAATACGATGGTAGCTTAAGGAGGAATGGTATATCAAATTAAAGCCTTTTTTTTTCTTAAAGAGGACAGCCATACCTTTTACAAGGTAAAAGGATTCAGTGAAGAGGCAGTGAAAATTATAGAAAATGAGAGGATTGTTTTAAAAAATTATGAAAAGGCAAAAGGGAATAGGATTAAAGGTCAGAGAGGTAAGTTATTTTTGACAAAGAAGTTCTTCCAAATTTGTGTTTGGAATAGAAAAAAAGGGCAGATAAAGTAATCCCATCCTACCTGACACTAAAAAGAGGTTAACAAAAGGTATTCTTCCCAGTAGACGGGAAAAGATGGTGCATTTATTCAATAGAGCAGTGATGCACAGTTTTTAGTGTTCATGAAAATTACATGGAGAACTGATTTAAAATTCAAATTTATAGGCTTTCTATTCCACTCTCCCACTTGAAGATTTTTATTCAGTAGGTCCTAGGTATGGCCAAGGAATTCACATTTTAATTAGATTATTCCAGGTGACTGTAATGCTGGTGGGTCTAAAATCGGGCATAGGCATACAATGATACAGAGGCGGTTCTTTTTAACTGCTTTCAGAGGAATTAAAAAAAAGAGAGATGAGGAGATGAATGATAGGACCCCTGTGTAGCAGCAAAGGCCTACTGGATGCTGAATATCAAAATTTTTACTTTTGCCAAGTTTTTATGACTGTTTTCAGTAACTCTTTGAAGCCCGCAAGGTGACATGGGTAAACCTTTTGTTAGATCTAGGATTAGCAACTGGTATGGCAGAAAGTCCAAAGGAGAAAAATATCCAGGGAATTAATGAGTGGAACACTGAAGTCCTGGTTTCAAGAAAGACAGGTAGTCAAGAGGGATCAGGAGACGGGGTAAAATTGGAGAGATCAAATATGAAAACCACCTGGAATGAGGAAGAAGCAATTCAGTAGCTGGTGGAAGAAAAGGTGTGAAAAGTGATGGATAAATAAATTGGTTGTGTTCAGAGAAGGAAGGATATTAGAAAACTTAGGCTTTTCTAAAAAATAAAAGAATTTGGAAATGAGGTTATGTGAGGAAAATCAGGTCTCTAGTAAAGCAATAAAAATGTCAAGGATCAAGGTATCACACATTGGGAGCAGGGTTGCCAGGTAATATGTAGGATGCCCAGTTAAGTTTGAGCATCAGACACACAATGAATAATTTGGGATCTGCCTTTTCTCCATATCCTCGCCAGCATTTGCTATTGCTTTTCATAAAAACATGGAATGCTTCACAA
This sequence comes from Hylobates moloch, assembly GCF_009828535.3. NCBI lineage: Eukaryota > Metazoa > Chordata > Mammalia > Primates > Hylobatidae > Hylobates > Hylobates moloch. The sequence continues at coordinate 68,557,374 of NW_026652291.1, forward strand.
ATTTATGTGTCATCCTTGTGCAGGGGCCATGCTAATTTTCCCTGTATCATTTCAGTTTTAGTATATGTGCTGCTGAAGTGAGCACTTGGGATCTGCCCATACTAAAATACTATTCAGTATGGCTGGGCACTGTGGCTCACACCTGTAATCCCAGTGCTTTGGAAGACCAAGGTAGGAAGATCACTTGAGGCCAAGAGTTTGAGACCGACATGTGCAACATCGCAAGACTCTATCTCTACAAAAAATAAAAAACAGCTGGGTGTGGTTGCATGTACCTGTAGTCTTGCTGTTTGGGAGGCTGAGATGGGAGGACTGGTTGAGCCTAGGAATTTGAGATTGAAGTGAGCGGTGATCATGCTGCTGCATGCCAGCCTGGGCAACAGAGTGATACCCTGTTTCAAAAAAAAAATCCATTGTGTATCTCATATTCAGGCATAAATGACTTTGAGTTTCCTGTATAACTGTGTTTGAACTGTGTGAGTCCACTTATATGAGGATTTTTTTCAGTTAACCACGTTGGAAAATTTTTTGCACATTTGGAACAACTTGAAAAAACTTGCAGATGAACCATGTATCTTAGAAATATCAAAAAATTAATAAAACATTACATATGTCATGAATGCCTAAAATATATGTTGATACTAGTGTATTTTATCATGTACTACCTAAAGTATACACAAATCTATTATAAAAGTTAAAATTTATCAAAACTTATGCATACAAAATTTACAGACTATGCATGGTACCATTAGCAGTCAAGAGAAATGTAAACAAATGTACAGATGTAGTACTAAGTTATAACTGCATAAAATTCACTGTACTACATACTGTACTGCTGTGATAATTTTGTTAGCTACCTCCTGTTGCTGTTGTGGTGAACTCAAGTGTTGTGAGTATCCACTTAAAATGCTGTGTGCTAATGATCTCTGCGTGAGCAGTTCATTTCTCCAATCAATTATTACAGTCAAAAGTTATATCTTACAGTTTTCACGTATTTTTCATTGTGTTTAACATAATACCATGAACCTCGAATAACACCATAGGACCATGTAAAGTGCTACTAGTGATGCTGGAAGGCTCTGAAGAAGTAGAGGAAAATCACGACATTAAAAAAAAAAGTTGAATTGCTTGATATGTACCATAGAATGAAATCTGCAGCTGCAGTTGCTTGCCATTTCAAGATAAATGAATCCAACCTAAGGACCATTGTGAGAAAAGATAAGAAAATTTGTGAAGTTGTTGCTGCAGCTACGTTATCAGACATGAAAACCTTGCACGTTTTGCCAAATTCCTTTTTACTTTGTGTTGAAAATGCAGCTTATATATGAGTGCAGGATTGCTATAGTAAAGCATGCCTGTAGACTCTAATATTATTCAAGAAAAAAATGAGGTCATTATATAACAACTTAAAGCAAAAGATAGCTGAGGAATCTGAAGGTGAAGAATTTAATGCCAGTAAAGGATGGTTTGATAATTTTAGGAAGAGGTTTCCCTTAAAAAAAAAAATCAATGTAACAGGAGAGGCAGTTTCTGCCAGCCAAGAGGCAGCAGATAAGTTTGTGGACATCATTAAGAAAATCACTGGGCCGGGCGCAGTGGTTCACACCTGTAATCCCAGCACTTTGGCAGGCCGAAGTGGGCAGATCATGAAGTCAGGAGTTTGAGACCAGCCTGGCCAACATAGTGAAACCCCGTCTCTACTAAAAATACAAAAAGTTAGCCAGGTGTGGTGGTGGGTGCCTGTAATCCCAGCTACTCGGGAGGCTGAGGCAGGAGAATCGCTTGAACCTAGAGGGCCGAGGAGGTTGCAGTGAGCTTAGATTGCACCATTGCACTCCAGCCCGGGCAACAGTGTGAGACTCCATCTCAAAGAAAAAAAAAGAAAATCGTTGAGGAGAAAGGCTATCTGCCTAAACAGGTCTTTTTTTTTTTAAACTTTTAGGTTCAGGGGTTCAGTTACGGGTTTGTTATATAGGTAAACTCATTTCAGGAGGATTTGTTGTACAGATTATTTCATCACCCAGGTACTAAGTCTAGTACTCAATAATTATTTTTCTTTTCCTCTCCCTCCTCCCGCCCTCCACCCTCAAGTAGGCCCCAGTGTCTGTTGTTCCCCTCTTTGTGTCCATGTGTTCTCATCATTTAGCTCCTACTTATAAGTGAAAACGTGGTATTTGGTTTTCTGTTCCGGCATTAGGTTGCTAAGGATAGTGGCCTACAGCTCCATCCATGTTCCTGCAAGAGACCTGATCTCATTTTTTTAATGGCTGCATTGTATTCCATGGTGTATATGTACCATCTTTTCTTTATTCAGTCTACCATTGATAGGCATTTAGGTTGATTCTGTGCCTTTGCTATTGTGAGTAGTGCTGCAGGGAACATACATGTGCGTGTGTCTTTATGGTAGAATGATTTATACTCCTTAGGGTATATACCCAGTAATGGGATTGTTGGGTTGAATGGTAGTTTTATTTAGCTCTTTGAAGAATCACCACACTGCTTTCCACAATGGTTGAGCTAATTTACACTCCCGTCAACAGTGTATAATAAGTGTTCCCTTTTCTCCCCAACCTTGCCAGCATCAGTTATTTTTTGACATTTTAATAATAGCCATTCTGACTGGTGTGAGATACTGTCTCATTGTGGTTTTGATTTGCATTTCTCTAATGATCAGTGATGTTGAGCTTTTATTCATATGCTTGTTGGCTACACATATGTCTTCTTTTGATAAGTGTCTGTTCATGTCCTTTCCCCACTTTTTAATGGAGTTTTTTTTGGTTGTAAATTTGTTTAAGTTCCTTACAGATGCTGGATATTAGACCTTTGTCAGATGCATAGTTTGTGAATATTTTCTCTCATTCTGTAGGTTGTCTGTCTACTCTGTTGATAGTTTCTTTTGCTGTGCAGAAGCTTTTAAGTTTAATTAGATCCACCTGTCAATTTTTGCGTTTGTTGCGATTGCTGTTGACATCTTCGTCATGAAATCTTTGCCATTCCTATGTCTAGGATGGTATTGCCTAGGTTATCTTCCAGGGTTTTGATAGTTTTGGGTTTCACATTTAAGTCTTTAATCCATCTTGAGTTGATTTTTACATATCATATAAGGAAGGGGTCCAGTCTGAATCTTCTGCATATGGCTAGCCAGTTACCCCAGCACCACTTATTGAATAGGAAGTCCTTTCCCCATTTTTTTTTTTGTCAGCATTGTTAAAGATCAGATAGTTGTAGGTGTGTGGCCTTATTTCTGGGCTCTCTATTCTGTTTCATTGGTCTGTGTGTCTATTTTTGTACCAGTGCCATGCTTTGAACAGGTTTTTAATGCAGGTGGAATTGACTCATTCTGGAAAAAAAAAATGCCACAGAGGACATTTATTAGAAAGAGAAGTGAGCACCAGGATTTAAGACAGGAAGGGATAGGCTAACCCTATTATTTTGTGCCAGTGCAGTTAGGTTTATGATCAGGGCTGCCCTTATCTATAAAGCTGCTAACCTCTGAGCCTCAAAGGGAAAAGATAAACACCAGCTGCCAGTCTTTGGGTGGACAACAATAAAATTTAGTGATAACCCCTTTTCTGGATTGGGTCCACTGATGTGTTTTCCTTGAAGTCAGGAAGTACCTTACAAATAAGGGACTGCCTTTCAAAATTCTTTCGATATTGGACAATGCCCCTGGCCACCCAGAACCATATGAGTTCAACATGAAAGGTGCTGAAGTGGTCTTGCCCTCAAACACAACATCTTTAATGTATCCTCTAGATCAGGGAGTTGTGAGGACCTTTAAGGCTCATTATGCAGGATACTCTATGGAAAGGATTGTCAGTGCTATGGAAGAGAACCCTGGTAGAGAAAAAAATCATGAAAAAGCTGTTAAAGCTATCAAGCCCAAAAGAAATTCCTGCTGGAGAAAAACTGTGTCCAAATGTTGTTCATGACTTCACAGAATTTATGACAGAGTCAATCAGGAAAATCATGAAAGAGATTGTGGAGATGGCATAAAAGATGAGGGATGAGGGGTTTCAAGATATGAACCTCAGAGAAATTCAAGACCTTGTAGACACCACACCAGAGGAATTAACAGGAGACAACTTGTTGGAGATGAGTGCTTCTGAACCAGTGCCAGATGATGAGGAAGAATGAGTAGAAGAAACTGTGCCAGAAAACAAATTGACATAAGACAACATGACATAAGGGTTTTGATTATTCAAGACTGCTTTTGGCTTTTATGACATGGACACTTCTATGATGTGGGCACTGAAACTAAAGCAAACAAGAGGAAGAAGGATTGGTACCATATAGAAACATCTTTAGAGAAAAAAAAGTCAGACAGAAATTACGATATATTTCCATACACTAATACTGAGCCCCCTAAGTACTTCTCATGGGAAGAGCCGAAGAAGTTTGTCACTGCCACCCCTAAGACAGCAAGACCAGTCCCACCTCTTCCTCCTTTTCCTCAGCCTACTCAATGTGAAGATCACAAGGATGAAGACTTTTCTGGTGATCCACTTCCACTTAATGAATGGTAAATATATTTTCTCTTCCTTAATAACATTTTCTTTTCTCTAGCTTACTTTATTGTAAGAATACAGAATATACTATAACACAAAATATGTGGTAATGACTGACTATGCCATTGTTAAGGCTTCTGATCAACTGCAGGGTATTAGTAAAGGTTTTTGGTAGTCAAAAGTTATATGCTATTTTTGACTGTGAGGGGATCAGTATTTCTAAGCTCTGTGTTGTTCAAGGGTCAATTGTACTATTATTTGCTAAATCTGGTAACCCTAGATGGAAGTGATGTTTTGTAAAAAACACAGGAAGGTGGGTAAGAGTCAGGTTGGGAGAAGGCAAACATAATGATGCAGTGGAGCTGAATTGCTTGAGAATAAGGGTTTGAGGTAATATTAAGGGAATATATTTAGCCCAGAGTGGCAGGCTCGTGAGTAGTGGAAATGAGGCGAACATTAGAGTAGGAGGTGGGGTGAAGAATTATACCAGGATGGGGCAGTCTTGCCAGAATTGTTCCTTGTAATTTCATGAAGGAAGATGGTTTGTCAATGCCTTTACCAACCTCTGCACCTTCTTCTGAAGGATAACTTAGTTTTCAGGATACATGAAGTCTCTTGGTATCAACTGGCCACTGTTCGGTAATCTGCATAATTTCACCATATGTCCTCATAACCTCATCTGCTAGAAGGAAGGGAAAAGATTGATGAATAAATATGGTATATGTTCATGAATGCATTTTGTGATGCCTTGGGAAAAAAGCATGTCAGGATATATATATTTTTTAAAGTTAAACTTTAGGATCTATTAGGAAAAATAGGCAGATATATGCTAGGATGTTATTTTGAGTATTAGATTTATCAGTATGTATTCCTTTTTATTCTCCTGATATTTGAAACAATTTCCTTTTATTTTCTGTTTTGACTTTAATAATTATAGGCGTAAACATCTAATACATTTCACTCAATGAATAACTGATAATTTTAAATTTTTCTAGTATTTGTTAAGATTCCTGATTAGTATTTTTTTCCTCCTGAATTGTGCTCCTGAACATAGATATAATTAGTTTAATGCAAATGAGAAAAGTCTTTTCTTAGAATCTTTGTGTTTTAAAATATGTGATATTGAAAAAACCAATTTTAGTTATTAGAAAAAGAGCCACAGAAAGAAAAACTTCAAAGGCTAGGGTGATGTCAGCACCTGCTGTGGTCATAGTGTAAACCCTGGAGACCAGGGATTTTGGCAGCAGTTTTAGTGCTTTTAGTTCAATCTTCAGTATCCCCAAATGTGAAGCAGATGCCAGTTTTCTTCTCTAGGCTTCTGATAATGGCATATAATGAGTTGGTTGTTTCCTAGCAACTAAAGAAGCAGTTTCACTTTAGCTGATCCTGCAATAGAAATGAGACATTTTCCCTTGATAGTTGGTATTAGTGATTTCCCTGACAATGGAATTTCACTTTTGAATAAGGAATATTCTCAGCTTTTGGTTTCCTAAAGAATTTTGATTCTGAGTTGGGCTAAGCTCTGCTTAATCCTGTATAAAATGAAAAAAAAAATTGAGCCTCCTAAGTACCTCTCATGGGAAGAGCCAAAGGAGTTTGATACATAGTTTCTTAAATGGCAAGTGATTATACAAGAAGCTGTAATAGGTGTATTTTCTCAGTGTTTAACAGACTAATTAATGACCACCTTCTTTTTTTTTTCCCTGCTTAATATTTGCAGCAGTAGAGGTTTCTTAGGTAATGGCCAATGTATTGTGGAAATAAATATTGTAAGTTTTTATTACAAGTGCCATTTTGATATAAAGTCAGTATAATGAAAACATATTTTAAAATCTATAACCCATTTGATTTCAAACAGTATTCTATATCAGAAATTATTATTATACCCAATGATTTTAAAGGCTCTTAAAATAGTTCACTTTAAGGTGAATTGTGAAGCAATTTAGTATTTAAATATTAGTAGTTGTAAGGCATCCATAATTAACTGAATCAGATCTAAATCCTTCTAATTTGATGGTAGTAATAGATCTGGATATATTCAGCCTCTTAAGATATATGGAGGCATGAGAAAAATACTTCAGATGACCTTCTTTGTAGTCATTCATAGTGTAAATAGTTTCTAAGGAAATGATCCATTTTTCTTCCTTTGACATTATGAAACTAATATAAGTTACTATCCTCATCCACCTCATCCAAATTTATGGTATGATATATTAAGTTATGCCTAAGTGTCAGAGAGAGAAAATATTAAATGATGTTCTTAAGATAATTAAGTTAGGCATATCTAAATATACCAAAGAAATTTATTACCTTGCATGGAAAAGGTTCATAGACTATGCATTCACTACAGGTGAAGTCACTGAATATTGTTATTGTCAGTTTGGGGCATGTGACCTTATTAATTTCTTTTTATGATTTTTGCATCATCAGGTACTCTAGCAGGCCTCATATTTTAAAAATACTTTAAACATTAAGGAATGAGGAACATTAATTAATTCAGTTGGACAGGGTGGTAGCCTTTTAGGCATCTAAGACAAAATTAAAGAAAACAAAACAAAAAACCTTTAAACATGAGGTAGACTTTCTTTTTTTCAGACAGAGTCTCGCTCTGTTGCCCAGGCTGGAGTGCAGTGGCGCAATCTGGGCTCACTGCAAGCTCCGCCTCCTGGGTTCAAGCAATTCTCCTGCCTCAGCCTCCCGAGTAGCTGAGACTACAGGCATGCACCACCATGCCTGGCTAATTTTTGTATTTTTAGTAGAGATGGCATTTTGCCATGTTGGTCAGGCTGGTCTTGAACGCCTCGGCCTCCCAAAGTGCTGGGATTACAGGCATGAGCCACTGTGCCCGGCCCATAATGACTTAAATATCTTTTAAAAATATTTTTTGTTTAGGGTAAGCCTATATGTCTGTAGAAACAAATATATTAGACTTTTATAGTTAGTTTATTTTGGTAGCATCTAAATGTGGTGTATTACCTGAATGCAGAAAGCATCAAATTAAATAGGTTGAATTGATATATTATCCCTAGACAATGATATTTTACTAAAAATAGCTACCTATTATTAGGTATTTACTATCTGCTAAGCCTTATACTGTTTATCTGCATTCACATTTAAATCACACAATTCTGTATAATGTACTATTACTATTATTATTATTTTTACCAGTGATGAAACTGAGGCACAATGAGGTTAAATAACTTGGGCAGGGTCCTACTTGTAATCTCTCTGATTTTCTTGGCTCAGCTTTTAACACTGTACAACTGAAGTTTTAAAAGTTTTAAGTTTTTGCTTGAAAGATTGAAAACACTCTTTTTAATGTCATCCCTGAAATGCTAATTGACAGAATATTAAGAGTATTCCTTTGTTTCCCAAGTTCTCATTCAGCTACAAGTTTTGTATTTTATACGTTGTATTTTATAAGACATTTCTGAGTGAATGTATCTGTAAATATCTTCACTCTGAAATATATTTTGTTGAAGTTTATATGGAGACCTGTTATAAAGTCTTTTTAGTAGTGTTTGGCAATGAGAAGTTTGATACTCTTCTATGTTGTGATGTCAATAACTGCAATAATAGAATTCATTTATTAAGTATAGTAACTGTAGGATTAGATTTTAAATGTTCTTGCCATAAAAAAATTTAAAATGTTAAGTATGTGAGGTGATGAATATGTTAGTTGCTTGATTTCATCATTCTGCAATGTCAGCATGTATCCAAACATCACATTGCACCACATAAATATACTGTGCAGTTATTCTTTGTCAATTAAAATAAGATAAAGCTTAAAAATTGAATTAAAATTGTTATACAGTATTCATTATTTGGGCTTAATTACATTTCACTGAGGTACAATGGCATTTCCCAGTTACCCGGAACAAGCTATTATTCAGTAAAGGGAAATACGTTTCTGTCCAGTGACACAGTAAATGTCTATATTATCCAGATTAAAACCCAACAGTGCTTTTCTTAGTGGTTAATTGTTGATACTTCTACACTGTTAAGAGGGATTTGTGGAAGCAGATGGCCATTAGTAGTTCAGTAGACTAGTTACTATTCAGTAATAGTGAGAGGTGACAGTGTGCTGGCAGCCCTTGCTCGCTCTCGGCGCCTTCTCGGCCTCAGCGCCCACTCTGGCCACGCTTGAGGAGCCCTTCAGCCCACTGCTGCACTGTGGGAGCCCCTCTCTGGGCTGGCCAAGGCTGGATCCGGCTCCCTCTGCTTGCAGGGAGGTGCAGAGGGAGAAGTGTGGGTGGGAACCGAGGTTGCGTGTGGCCCTCGCAGGCCAGTGTGAGTTCCGGGTGGGCACAGGCTTGGCAGGCCCTGCACTCGGAGTGGCCAGCCAGCGCCACTGGCCCCGGGCAGTGAGGGGCTTAGCACCCGGGCCAGCAGCTGTGGAGGGTGCGCTGGGTCCCCCAGCACTGCCGGCCTGCTGCGCCACAGTTGAATTCTCGCCGGGCTTCAGCTGCCCCTCCGTGGGGCAGGGCTCAGGACCTGCAGCCTGCCATGCCTGAGCCCCCTCCCCACCGCCACCGTGGGCTCCCGCACGGCACGAGCCTCCCCGACGGGCGCTGCCCCCTGCTCCAGGGCTCCTGGTCCCATCGACCGCCCAAGGGCTGAGGAGTGCGGGTGCGCAGTGTGGGACTGGCGGGCAGCTCCACCCACGGCCCCAGCACAGGATCCACTAGACCAAGCCAGCTGGGCTCCTGAGCCGGGTGAGGACTTGGAGAACTTTTATGTCTAGCTGGAGGATTGTGTGTGCACCAGTCAGCACTCTGTGTCTAGCTCGGGGTTTGTGGTTGCACCAATCGGCACTCTGTATCTAGCTAATCTGGAGGGGACTTGGAGAACTTTTATGTCTAGCTAGAGGATTGTAAATGCACCAATCAGCACTCTGTGTCTAGCTAAAGGTTTGTAAATGCACCAGTCAGTGCTCTGTGTCTAGCTCATCTAGTGGGGACTTGGAGAACTTTTATGTCTAGCTAGAGGATTGTAAATGCACCAATCAGCACTCTGTGTCTAGCTCAGGGATTGTAAACGCACCAATCAGCACCCTGTCAAATGTCTGTAAAATGGACCAATCAGCAGGATATGGGAGGGGTCAGATAAGGGAATAAAAGCAGGCTGCCTGAGCCAGCAGTGGCAACCCACTTGGGTCCCCTTCCACATGTGGAAGCTTTGTTCTTTCGTTCTTTGCAATAAATCTTGCTGCTGCTCACTCGTTGGGTCTGCGCCACCTTTATGAGCTGTAACACTCACTGCGAAGGTCTGCAGCTTCACTCCTGAAGCCAGCGAGACCATGAACCCATTGGAAGGAATGAACAACTCCAGATGTGCCGCCTTTAAGAGCTGTAACGCTCACCGTGAAGGTCTGCAGCTTCACTCCTGAAGTCAGCGAGACCACGAACCCACCAGTAAGAAGAAACTCCAGACACACCATCTTTAAGAACTGTAACACTCACCGCAAGGGTCCGCAGCTTCATTCTTGAAGTCAGTGAGACCAAGAACCCACCAATTCCAGACACAATAGTTTCACCTAATGTCAAGTATTCGATTCTTTTCAAATCATTTTTATTCCCTGTGAACAAATAGATTTAGAGAGAACCCTCTGCAATATGTGAAGAGTTTAGGTCAAATAATGGTGTTAAAGAGCATAGTCCCCATGAGACTGCCCTCACTTTTGACATTGACTGCAAGTGTAGGGGTTCCCAAGATCACCCTTAGGTTCAATAATTTGTTAGAAGGACTCAAAGAACTCACTGAAAGATGTCATACTCACACTTACAGTTTATTACAGGAAAAGAGTACATATTAAAATCAGCCAAGGGAAGAAGTGCATAACGTGAAGTCTGGGGAGTTATCAAATGCAGAGCTTCTGTTGTCTTTTCCCCTCAGAATCAGTCTGTTAGTCTCCTAGCACTGATGTATGACAATACGGGTGTAGCACTGCCAACCAGGGAAGCTCATGTGAGCCTTGATATTCAGAGTTTTTATTGGGGCTCTGTGATAGGGGCATGATTGATTTTCCATATGGCTGATCTCATTCTTTTGTCTCCTGTCCCTCCAGGCATGACCCAAAGCCCCCATTCTAAATCCCATTATTACTACATGGCTAGCTCAAGGCCCATGAGCAGAGACCTTAGAGATTACATCCTAGAAGCTGAGGTCAAAGACAAATTATCTTGGGGCCTTTTGGGGCAAGGTTAAATTCTTTACAGAAATAATGTGAATAATACTGGTTTCCAAAATGAATGTGTGTATAAAGCTGAATTTGGATATTAACCTAGTAGGTATGACATATTGCTACTGAAATTTTCTAGTAATTAAAACTCAGAATTCCTTGAAAGTACAATTGATTTTGACTATAATATTCTCCAGCCAGAGAGGCTACTAGGATGGTTTTTTAAAAAATACTTTGAGGTCTACTAATTCTATTATACCCCACATTCCTGTCACTCTTGGCAAGTGCCCAAATATAAGCCTCTCTGGTCATTAAAAAGAAAAGTTTTTCATCTTTATGCTGTTTAGGACTTCTTTTCTCCTAAACCTAAATATTTCTTCCTTTTCTTCCCCAATTTTTGTTTGGTGCTTCTGGTGCCCAATTTTGTATTACATAAATTCTTGTTAATATCTTTAACTAAAAACTGTGATTCCCTGCAGACAATGCTTTTAATGAAGTCTTAAGTAGAGCTTGTTTTTTGACTCACTGTCTAGTAGAGATTTAGGGTAAGATTTGGCGTATTCCTTATTTGCTAGGGCAGCTTCTACCCCAATACTTATATTCTTATATTCTTTTTGCAGAAGGAGAAGTTTATTAAAAAGCTTTAGAGCAGGAGGAAAGAAAGGAAAGTGCTTCGGAAGAGATCCAAGTGAGCAACTTGAAGAATAAGTGCCCTGTTTAACCATGATCCTAAGACTTTATAAACTGGCATCTTGTGCCCCTTTCTCGTGATTCTTCCCTTAGGGTGGGCTGCCTGCATGCACAGTGCCCTTCTTACCCTTGGGAATTGAGCACACACAGTGTGTTTGGAAAATTGTACACATGCCCATCTGAGGCTTTCTTTCCTTTTCTGGTGGAGTGCCCTAGTAAGGTCATAATCCACCATTTTGCCTCTTAATGTGTGTATTAGTCTGTTTTCACACTGCTGATAAAGACGTACCTGAGACTGGGAAGAAACTTACAGATCCACATGCCTCGGGAGGCCTCACAATCATGGCAGAAGGCAAGGAGGAGCAAGTCACCTCTTACATGGATGGCCACAGACAGAGAGCTTGTGCAGGGAAACTCCCAATTTTAAAACCATCAGATCTTGTGAGACTTATTCACTATCTTGAGAACAGCATGGGAAAGACCCACCCTCATGATTCAGTTATCTCCCACTGGGTCTCTCCCACAACACATGGGAATTATGGGAGCTACAAGATGAGATTTGGGCGGGGACACAGAGCCAAACCATATCAATGTGCATGCCTGGGCTCAATCGCCCAATACCTGAGATTTTATTGGAAGCCTTTTTTGCTTCTCCTTGGTGCCTGAATTTAATTAACACTTTAACAGCTGTGGATCAACAGGAGATTGTCTTTGCCTGGCACAGCTGCTGAATTATCATTTTTAGAGAGGCAATATGATAATTGTCCAGCCACCACCTGACATTCCTAGTGGGTCGGGGAGAAGAGCCCTCTCCTGCTCCACTCATGCCCATCTAACTACCTGTAACATTTCCCTCCTCAAGAGCCCAAGACCCCAAATCTTTGAGGAAAAATGGATGAAGGTCAGTCTTCTGTAACTGCTTTCTGCTGACAGAGGGGTGGTGTTGGTTCTGTGAGTATTGGCCTCTTGCTAGCTCTCAGGTCAGGAGGGTGACTCTTTGGGTGGTAAAAGCAGTATCTAGCCAGGTCCAAGGGAGACAGGGCAGGATTTTGCCTTCTTCCTGTCCCACTGATGGACATTCTAGGGGTCCCCTTTAGAAGCCTGCCTCTTGGGTATTGAGAAAACTATCTCTCACTGAGGATTTTTATACTTATATTCTTTCTGATAGTCATAGTTACTAAAAGTATAATTGGCCAGGCATGGTGGTCCATGCCTGTAATCCCAGCACATTGGGAGGCCAAGGTGGGCAGATCACCTGAGGTCGGGAGTTTGAGACCAGCCTGAGCAACATGGAGAAACCCCATCTCTACTAAAAATACAAAATTAGCCGGGCATGGTGATGCATGACTGTAATCCCAGCTACTCAGGAGGCTGAGACAGGGGAGTCGCTTGAACCCAGGAGGCGGAGGTTGCTGTGAGCTGAGATCGTGCCATTGCACTCCAGCTCTAGGGAACAAGAGCAAAACTCCATCTTAAAAAAAAAAAAAGTATAATCCTTCTCTCATTCTCTTCTCTGGACACTTTTTTTCTCACTTGTTAAAGATGTTGGCACTTCCTATTCCCTCTAGTTCTACCCACCATCTTGGATAACTTCAGAGTTCACATAGACAATAAACTTTAACATTCCAGTGTGTCCGGAATTGGTGGGTTCTTGGTCTCGCCGACTTCAATAATGAAGCCGCGGACCCTCGCGGTGAGTGTTACAGTTCTTAAAGATGGTGTGTCCGGAGTTTGTTCCTTCAGATGTTCAGATGTTTCCGGAGTTTCTTCCTTCTGGTGGGTTTGTGGTCTCGCTGACTTCAGGAGTGAAGCTGCAGACCTTCGTGATGAGTGTTACAGCTCTTAAAGGCGGTGTGTCTGGAGTTGTTCGTTCCTTTCGGTGGGTTCGTGGTCTCGCTGGCCTCAGGAGTGAAGCTGCAGACCTTCACGGTGAGTGTTACAGTTCATAAAGGGGGTGCATCCGGAGTTGTTCATTCCTCTCATCCGGAGTTGTTCGTCCCTCCCGGTGGGTTCGTGATCTCACTGCCTTCAGGAGTGAAGCTGCAGACCTCCATTGTGAGTGTTACAGCTCATAAAGGCGGTGTGGACCCAAAGAGTGAGCATCAGCAAGATTTATTGCAAAGAGCGAAAGAACAAAGCTTCCACAGCATGGAAGGGGAACCGAGCAGGTTGCCGGCTGCTGGCTGGGGTGGCCTGCTTTTAATCCCTTATCTAGCCCCTCCCAAATCCTACTGATTGGTCCATTTTACAGAGAGCTGATTGGTCCATTTTACAGAGAGCTGATTGGTCCGTTTTGACAGAGTGCTGATTGGTGCATTTACAAACCTTTAGCTAGACGCAGAGTGCTGATTGGTGCATTTACAATCCTTTAGCAAGACACAAAAGTTCTTCAAGTCTGCTACCCAATTAGCTAGACACAGAGCGCTGATTGGTGCATTTACAAACCTTTAGCTAGACACAGAGTGCTGATTGGTGCATTTACAAACCTTTAGCTAGACAGAAAAATTCTCCAGGTCCCTACCTGACCCAGAAGCCCAGATGGCTTCACCTCTCAATGGCAGTCGCCGTGGGACTTTGCCGCACCTAGCCTGGGCACTCTGGCAGTCCAGAAGGAGCTCATCCCCTGATCAAGCCCAGCAGGTGCTGGCTGGCCATGCCCAGTGCAGGGCCTGCTGAGCCCGTGCCCACCTGGAACCAGCTCTGGCCCATGAGTCCCGTGTGCAGCCCCAGCTCCCACCCGTGCCTCTCCCTCCATACCTCCCCACGAGCAGAGGGAGTCAGCTTTGGTCTTGGCCAGCCCCAGGTAGGGGCCCCCATAGCACACTGGCAGGCTGAAGGGCTCCTCAAGCACAGCCAGAGCAGACACTGAGGCCGAGGAGATGCCGAGAGCGAGCAAGGGCTGCTAGCATGTTGTCACCTCTCAATCCCCCCTCTAAACAGGACACCACAACTGCTGTTGGGAATTTGGCCGATGACTGCTCTAGCTACTTCCTGCTGGATGGGGCGAAGAAGGGGCCCTGCAGTTGCAGTGTCCTCCAGAGGGGAGCTCTTTAGGCCAGTGGAAGGGCCAGCAGGTCGGTCCAGGGGTCCTCGGTAGAAGTTGTTAGTTGAGCTCATTTGGGGTTCCATTTGTAAGACCATCAATTGAGCTTGATGGCCTCAATTCTAGAGGAAACAAATCTGACAAGAAGGTTAAAAATACAGGGTCCAAAGGCGAGTAACAGCAAGATGGCTACCATGGGACCTAGAAAGGGGAGAAGCCATGTTGCCCAACTCCAGAGGTTGTTATAAGAGTTTGAAAGGCATTGTCTGATTTCAGAAGCCTTTTGTTGTAAATGCTGGGTGGCATCTTCTACTATCCCTTACTGGTTAGTGTAAAAACAACACTCTTCCCCTAAGAAGGTGCAGAGTCCTCTTTTCTCAGCAGTGAGGAGGTCTAGGCCTTGGTGGTTTTGGAGAGTCACTGCTGCCATAGAGTCTATTTGGGATTGTAGAGTAAGGATCGATTTCATCACTTCCTGCAAATTGTCTGAGAAATCCTTTGGGAGTGTGTGGCAGTAGGATAATACATGTTACACTGTTAATTTTTAGTGAACTTTTCTTTAGTTGAAAACCTTGTAAGTTTGGGATTTTAATTTTTCTTTGCTATTAATAAGACCTTATTCAGTCCATATTGACTTAAAATTGGTATAGATGACTCCTTCCTGATTCTGTAAGTACTTTAAGGTTTGGCTGAGTGCAAACAGCTCACACGTTTGAGCAGACCAATTATTAGGCAATTTTCTTAACTCTGCTTCTATAAGAGTTTCCTTTTCTCTTACTGAATACCCATTGTGTCTTTTTTTCCTTAATCACCTGGGAGGAACCATCTATCGTCTTGTCCTGAAGGGAGTTCCTCCTAGATCTGGTTGGACCTTTGTATGGTAATTAAGATTTAGATGTCCTGTTAGGAAACCTGCTGGGTTAAGAATTTTTGATAGGAAGGCTACAGATTGTCAGTGGCCTCAGTGCTTTCGGGCTACACCCTTGTTTACACTGACAACAAGGTGATATTGGAGTGTTATAGGGTTACAGGGAAGACCTTCAATTATCAATTATAGGTTTTAAATTTACCCTGGCTTTTAAAGGAATAGGGTACACTGTTTTTTCTTTACTACTTCCATCTTTCTTTCTCTTTGACTTCTCCTTTGTCTCTCTTTCTGACTCCCTCTTTGTCTGTCTCTTCCTCTCTTTCTACTTCTTTCTTTGACTTTTTGTTTCTCTGTTTCTCTCCTTGATTAGAGTATAGAGGGGCCTGGCTATCTCGCTGTATCTGGGGATCCATAGTCAGCAAAAGCTGGTGATTCCAGGGAACCCTCACAACTGTTTTAATGTCTTAGGGTGAGGATAAGCCAGTATAGGCTGTATTTGTTCCTTGCTGAGGGCCCTGGTCCCTCTGGCTAAGATTAGACCTAGATATTTGACCTGCTATAGGCAAAGCTGGGCCTTCAGCCTAGACACCTTGTACCCTTGATTAGCTAGAAAGTTCAAGAGATCTAGAGTAGCCTGCAAGCATGAGGCTTCCAAACTGGTAGCCAAAAGTAAATCATCCACGTACTGAAGGACCAGAGTGCCTGGATCTTGGGCCAGTGCCTGACCAAATAGATGAGGGCTATCCCTAAACCCTTGGGGCATGACTGTCCACGTAAGTTGGGACGTGTGGTCTGTGGGATCCTCAAAGGCAAAAAGAAACTGGGAGTCAGTGCAGGGGAATATAGAAGAAGGCATCCTTAAGGTCCAGAACAGTGAACCATTCTGCTTCCTCTGGTATTTGAGAGAGCAGGGTATAGGGGTTGGGTACAACTGGATATAGAGGAATTACTGCTCATTGATGAGTCTAAGATCTTGCACTAGTCTCCACTGACTGTTTGGTTTTTGTACTCCTAGAATTGGGGTGTTGCAGGGACTGCTGCATTTCTTTACTAAGCCTTGAGCTTTTAAATATTTAACAATATCCTTTAATCCTTTATGAGCTTCAGGCCTTAAGGGATATTGCCTTTGACAAGGAAAAATGGTGGGGTCTTTTAGCCTGATTTGGACTGGGTGGGCATTTTTTGCCCTTCCAAATTGTCCTTTCAATGCTCAGACTTCAGAGTTTATTCCTCTTCAAGTAGGGGACAACAAATGGGTAACTTGCTCCCCATATTCATGTAGATAATAGCTCCAGCTTTGGCTAATATATCCTTCTCTAGTACGGGTGTCGGACTTTCAGGCATAACAAGAAAGGCATGTGAAAAGAGAAAGTATCCCAATTACAACTGAGTTGGGAGAAATACCTGGTTACAGGCTGTCCCAGGATTCCTCTGATGGTAATGGACCTTGAGGACAGTCGTCCAGGACAGGAGCTTAACAATGAGAAGGCTGTGCCAGTGTCTAGGAGGAAGTCAATTTCCTGGCCTTCAATGGTTAAAGGTACCCAGGGCTCAGTGAGGGTGATGACATGAGCTGGCACTTGCCCCGGGCACCCTCAGTCCTGTTGTTGGATCATCTGGTTGGGGGCCTCTGACCCAGAGAACCTTTGTCCTCTGGGGCAGTGCACCTTCCAGTGCCTTGGCATAGCAGACATGGATGAGGGGGCAGCTTGTTTCTCATTGGATAATCTTTTTTAAAGTGTCCTAGTAAACCACACTGATAACAAGCCCTACTGGGTGATTGGCCTGCTCCATTTTCTGTCCTCTCTGAACCACCAAGGTTTGTTTGTCTGAGGGCCATGACTAAGGCTGCGGTCTTTCTCTGATCTTGCTTTTCCTTTTGGGCCTGTTCCTCTTGGTCCCTATTATAGAATACTGAGGTTGCCAGGTTTAATAATGCCTCCAAATTTTGTTCAGGGCCCAGGGCTTGCTTTTGGAGCTTTCTCCTGATATCTGTGGCTGATTGGGTAATAAACTTATCTTTTAGAATCAGTTGACCCTCAAGTGATTCGGTTGACAGGGGAGTATATTTTCTTAAGTCCTCCTATAGCTGCTCGAGGAAGGCAGAAGGATTTTCTTCATTTCCCTGAGTTATGGTGGACATCATTGAATAATTCATGGACTTTTTCCTTATTCTCCTTAGTCCTTCTAGAACACAGGTCAACAGATGTTTGTGACTCCAGTCCCCATGATCTGAGTCAAGGTCCCAGTGGGGATCCATACTGGGGACGGCTTGCTGACCGTTAAGGATTTTGTCCCTTTCTTCAGCTGTCATTCTGTCATTTACTTGACTAAGATACCAAGTATCTCCAAACTCTCAGGCTGCAGCTAAAGCCTCATTCTTTTCATTAAAGGCCAGGGTTTGATCTAACAATAGCATGACATCTCTCCAAGTGAGATAGAAGGTTTGCCCTAGACCCTGTAGGACATTTATGTACCTATCAGGATCATCTGAAAACTTCCAGAGGTCCGCCTTGATCTGTTTTAAATCAGAGAGGGAGAAGGGGACACGTACCCAGGTTGGGCCAAATTCCCCTCCCCCTACAGCTTGAAGGGGACATAACTGATAGCCCAGGGGTTTTTGTGGTCCTTTGGAGATTTCTTTGCTTATTTTCTTCTGGGCAGCGGAGATTAGAGGAGGATTATCGTTAATAGGAAGGGGAGCTATAGGGAGGCTAGGATGTGGGGGTAAGCTGAGAGGTCCTCCTGTGGGATGTAAATTGCAAGCTTTGCATAGTTGTGTATTCTCCTTCAGTGAAAAGAAAGCTTGGACGTAACATATTTTACTCCCTTTGCCTTCCCTCTCACAGAAAAGGCCAAGCTGCAGGATAGTATTGTAATTTGTACATCCCTCAGGTGGCCATTTTTCCCCATCAGAGAGAGAGTACTGGGGTCAGGCCGCAGCACAGAAAAAAAATGTGTCAGCTCTTTTTCAGGGTTCGTGGGTCAAATTGGTCCCAATGGCTTAGGATGCATTTCAAGGGTGAGCCTGTTGATGCCTGAGTGTTTCCCATCTGAATGACAAAACCGCCTGCAGTTTTGGTTTGTTTGTTTTTCCCCCTGCCCAAGAACCCACAATGGTCCCTGGACCCTGCTGATTGGAATAGTTGCACTCACCGATGCAGCAGCAGAAACAACCCCTTCCCAAGAACCCGTAACGGTCCCTGGACCCTGCTGATTGGAATAGTTGTGCTTACCAACGCAGCAGCAGAAACACTAGTTTTCCTCCCAGACCACAAGAAGGACTAAGGAAGGTCGGATTTAGCAGCCCTTACAGATGCATTCTCAAAAACTTGCACCTTTGCCTGTCCTCCTAGACCACAAGGAGGACCGAGAAAAATCAGATTTAGTGGCCATTACCGACGCATTCTCGAAAACCTGTTAGAGTCCTAAACATTCTCCTGTTAGTACTGGAACCTTACCTGTGTCCTATAAAGATGTTATGCCCCCACAATGAAGTAGAGGGCCATACCCTGATGGAGGGAAGGGATCTCCAGGGTTGGAAGAGTGACACCTTTTGTCCTCACTTATATGAATAGGAAGGATACAATTTCTGAGGCTCCCCATATCCTAGTTTCAGGAATAGCTTTTGTTAGGCCTGCTTGTCTGAGGAGGGATCCTAAAATTCCAGATAGTTCCCCCAACAACGGGGCTTTGGGCAAAAATTATGTCTTTATGATTGGTGAGCCTGGGCGCCTAAAGAAGGGAATAGAGTCCTGGAGTTTATACTAGAAATCATTCTTACAGGAGAAACCAGAAAAGCACCAGAGACAGGGAGTGATTTTTAGAAGCGGGACTAGTCTCGGAGAAGAGAGGTGAGAGGAAGTTTGTCTGACAGGCATTAGGACCCAGGAGGATAGGGTCAGGATAGATAGGATAGATGGGCGAGTCTCGCTTGGGTGACATGCCTTTGAGAGTTCTGCTCATGGCCGCAGGGTCAACCAACTTGTTGTTGGGACCCCGGAGCTGTATGGCTTTCCTCTCTGTCGACCCTCGGCTCAGCCCAGAAGTACAAGAAAAGCAGAAGCTGGTTCTAGGCAAACCTATGCTCCCAACTCCGAAGAGTCGGGGGTTGTTAGCCCTTTCCCAGAAAGCCTGACACCCGTGTCTTTAGTGTGGTGGCCGCACTAGTAGCTTTTAACTGGCCGACAGGTGCCTGGTATTTAGCCCCTGAATTCTAAGGAAAAACAGGACAGAATAGCAAGAAAAAGGGGTCCAGTGGTACTCACTGCTCGGCAATAGGTGATAGTCTTACCGCTTGGCAATAGGCGATAGCCTCACTGCTTGGCGATAGGTGATAGTCCCTTCGTGGTTGCCAAAATGTGTCTGGAATTGGTAGGTTCTTGGTCTCACTGACTTCAAGAATGAAGCTGCGGACCCTCACGGTGAGTGTTACAGTTCTTAAAGGTGGTGTGTCTGGAGTTTGTTCCTTCAGATGTTCAGATGTGTCCAGAGTTTCTTCCTTCTGGTGGGTTTTTGGTCTTGCTGACTTCAGGAGTGAAACTGCAGACCTTCGTGGTGAGTGTTACAGCTCTTAAAGGTGGTGCATCTGGAGTTGTTCATTCCTTCCGGTGGGTTCGTGGTCTCACTGGCCTCAGGAGTGAAGCTGAAGACCTTTGCAGTGAGTGTTAGAGCTCATAAAGGCAGCGCAGACCCAAAGAGTGGGCATCAGCAAGATTTATTATGAAGAGCGAAAGAACAAAGCTTCCACAGTGTGGAAGGGGACCCAAGTGGGTTGCCAGCTGCTGGCTGGGGTGGCCTACTTTTATTCCCTTATCTGGCCCCACCCACATCCTACTGATTGGTCCATTTTACAGAGAGCTGATTGGTACATTTTACAGAGAGCTGATTGGTCCGTTTTGACAGAGCACTGATTGGTGCATTTACAAACTTTTAGCTAGACACAGATCACTGATTGGTGCATTTACAAACCTTTAGCTAGACAGAAAAGTTCTCCAGGTCCCCACCCCACCCAGAAGCCCAGACGGCTTAACTAATGGTACTCGCCGCAGGACTTTGCAGCACCTAGCCCCAGCACTCTGGCAGCCCAGAGGGAGTTCGTCCCCCGATCAAGCCCAGCAGGTGCCGGCTGGTTGCGCCCAGTGTGGGCCTGTATATCCGCGCCCACCCAGAACCCGCGCCGGCCTGCGAGTGAGGCACACAGCCCTGGCTCCTGCTTGCGCCTCTCCCTCCACACCTCCCTGCGAGCAGAGGGAGCCAGCTCCAGCCTCGGCCAGCCCCAGAGAGGGGCCCCCACAGCGCAGTGGTGGGCTGAAGGGCTCCTCAAGTGCAGCCAGAGTGGACACCAAGGCCGAGGAGGCACCGAGAGCCAGTGAGGGCTGGTAGCATGTTGTCACCTCTCACCAGTGTTAACAAAAAATCAGGGGTTTGGTCTAGGTCCTGTGGCTCTCTGCACAGAAAACCAGTCACTGAGACAGTGAGTATTGCCAGGGAAGAAGGCTTTAATCACATGCAGCAGCTGAGGCAATGGGAGATCAGTCTCAAATCCATCTCCTTGACCAACTAAAATTGGGGGTTTATTATAGCAGGGAAGAAATGTAACTGTGTGGGAAAACAGGAACTAGGGAGGGGTAAGGAAGAGGAATTGGTTAATGAGAAGCAGGTGATCACTTAGGAAAATAGGAATTAGGGAGGGGTAAGGAAGCAACCCGATGGATGAAGGGTCTGCTATCTCATTGTCTGGATGTGGTGATCTGGTGAGTTCCAGTTCTTTGATACTTTCTGAGAAGGCTGAGGATCATTTCCTGAGAAAAGAACTTAAATAAGACAAACGTTAGTTTTAAGCTTTAAGACCAGAAGGGTCAATTTCTATATTTATTTTAAAAAACTGCCTTTGGGACTACTGGGTTGGTTTCACTAGCCTTTCAGTTTCTTCCCTTTCTGAACTTGAGTGCCCTTGACCTCCACTCTCATGGCACACCATGAATTTTATCCCCTTGAAGTATTCATCTTAATAATCTTACCATAGTTTTTCATCTTTGAGTTCTTTTATTAAGGCCATTATATGTCAGATTCCTTGACTGTTTCACTCTTTCTGTACCTTTCATTTTTTCCTAACATGTTTATATATGGCACATTATGTCACTGGCTTTCTGATAATTTCAGCTCCTTTGTATCTTTTCCTTTCAATTGTGCTGCAAACCCATTGGTACATTCCTTTTACTCTAAACCCATAAACTCCAGTTTAGAATGGATTCAGCATTAGGCTTTCTCTGTTCTTACTCTCGGGCTGCTGGGTGCTGCTGGAGATGTCCTTTTAAGTGGCATGTGGACTGCACTATGAATTAATGATTTCTAGCCTTGCCCAACAACCCCTAGGAAATTTTTCTTCTATTTTTTTCTCTCTTGCTCAGAAAACTGTTATTCTAGGCAGCCCTCTCTTTTATTCTCCATAGGAACTATTTAAAATCTGCTTTGTTGTTCTGAAGACCTCTGTCCTTCTACCTCTCCCTTTACTTTTAATGCATGATTCCATTTTCTGCTTCACAAAGAAAATTAAATTTATATGGTGCAAACTTTTTCAATTACCAGCCAGCCTCCTTAAAAATGTATCTGTATCTGAATTCATTCTTGCCCTCTTCCCTTCTGTATCTGGTTCTTAGTCTTTACTAACTCTTTTCCATCAGCATTTAAACGTGCATGTGGAAGACAGTACTGATTGGCTATGTAGAAATTATTCCTAGCCCCTGTCTCTTTACTGCTTAAAAGTAGGTCTAGAAAGTCAGAAGATAATCTAGCTGCTCTTAGAGCTGAGTGTGGCCATGTGAACCAGTTCTAACCAATGAGACACAAGGAACAGTCTGTGGAGATAGCCTCTATGTAAGACGTTTTGCTTCCTAATAGAAAGGCAGGTTTTGTTCTTCCCCTTTCTTTGTAGGGAATATAAAGACATGATCAGCCTGGCAGTGGTAGCCGTTTTGTGGCAGAACAAGAAGATAGAAAGACCAAAGCCTTGGTCTTTGATGACATCTCTGAGACTTTGGAAAAAAAAAAAAAAACCAACTTAGTCTTTTTGCATCACTGTGAAGGAATACCTGAAACTGGGTAATTTCTTAAGCAAAGAGGTTTAACTGGCTGATGGTTCTGCAGGGCATACAAAGAAGCATGGTGCCAGCATCTGCATCTGGTGAGGCCCTCAGGAAGCTTACAATCATGGCGGAAGGCAAAGGTGGGGAGCAGGTGCAGCACACGGTGAGAGCAGAAGGAAGAGGGACAGGTGGGAGACTCCAGATTCTTCTAAACAACCAGATCTCTCATGAACTAACCGAGCGAGAACTCACTTATCACCAAGAGGATGGTGCTGAGCCATTCGTGAGGGAACCGCTGGCATGATCCATTCACTTCCCATCAGGCCTCACTTCCAACATTGGAAATCACATTTCAGCATGAGATTTGGAGGGGATAAACATCCACACCATACCACAAATAAGAAGTCCCAGAGTTGTCTACTTTCAGACTTTTAAAAAAAGTAAATAATGAATGCCCTAATAGTTTAAGCATTGTTAGGTTTTCTGTTACTTGCAGCTGAAGTCATCTTAACTTATGATGTATAAGTTTTTCCCAGTTTTAAAAAACAACAAACCAGAAATAAGTAACACTGTCTTAACTCTATGACTTCCACTAGACACCAGCCTAAACTTTCTTCTCACTTAAGCCAAACTCTTCAAAAGAATTTACTAAATCAGTCTCTAACTCCCTCATCTACCATCTACTTCTGTTTATATTCAGCTCTACCATGCTTTAGTCAGGGTTGGGTCAGCAGAGATGCCTTTAAAAATTCCTGTATATACTTTTCAATTCTTATTTTAATTGATCTCTTTATATTATTTGATCTACTGATCTTAAAGTTTCCCTAATACTACATTCTCTTGTGGCGTCTACCTTTTATCCTCTCTTTCTCATTCTGCTTTATAGTTTCCCTTTTCTCTGCTCATTTCTTAAATATCAGTCCTTAACATAGGTATAATTATTCCACTTTTATAGGCTTAGAAACTAAATAACCTAAGGTCATGTACAGTCATGCTTTGCTTAGCAACATGGATATTTTCTGAGAAATTTGTCCATAGGCAATTTTGTCAGTGTGCGAACATCATAGAGTGTACTTACACAAACCTAGATAGTATAGCCTACCACACACCCAGGCTCTATATGGCATAGCCTATTGCTCCTAGGCTACAAAATTGAATAGCATGTTATTGTACTGAATACTACAGGGAATTGTAACACAATGGTAAATATTTGTGTATCTGAACATACCTAAACATAGGAAAGGTACAATAAAAATACAGTGTAAGATATGAAAAATGGTACCCCTGTGTAGGGCCCTTACCATGAATAGAGCTTGCAGGACTGAAAGTTGCTGTGGGTGAGTCAGTAAGTGAGTGGTGAGTGAATGTGATTGCCTAGGACATTGCTGTACACTACCATAGACTTTATAAACATTGGGACATTGTTGTACACTACCATAGACTTTACAAACATTGTACACTTAGGCTACACTAAATTTATTTTAAAAAATTTTCTTTCTCTCAATTATAAATCTACCTTAGCTTACTGTAACTTTATTACTTTATAAACTTTTTAATTTGTAAAAAACGTTGTGACTCTTATTTATACCACAAACACATTATACATCTGTACGGAAATATTTTCTTTCTTTACCTCCTTTTTTCTATAAGCTTTTTTTTTTCTGTTAAAAATTTTTTTTTCTTTTACTTAAAAATTTTTTTTTGGTCAAAAACTTAGACACAGACACTCATATTAGGCTAGGCCTACATGGGTCAGGATTATCAGTATCATTGTCTTCCACCTCCACATCTTGTCCCACTGAAAGGTCTTCAGGGACAGTAACATGCATGAAGCTGTCATTTCCTATGATAACAATGCCTTCTTCTGGAATACCTTTTGAAGGACCTGCCTGAGTCTGTTTGACAGGTAACTTTGTTTTCTTAATAAGGGAAGGAATACACTCTATAGTAATGATAAAAAGTATACTGTAGTAAATAAACCAGTGACATGGTCCTTTATTATCGTCATCATCCAGTATTATGTACTGTACCTAATTGTATATGTTACACTTTTATATGACTGGCAGTGAAGTAGGTTTGTTTATACCAGCATAACCACACATATGAGTAATTTGTTGTGCTATGATGTTAAGACAGTTATGACTTCACAACAGCTATGATGTCACTAGGCAATAGGAATTTTTCAGCAGCTCCATTATAATCTTAAGGGACCATTGCCTATGTGGCCCATTATTGACCAAAATATCCTTCTGTGCACATGACTGTAATTAGTAAATGGTACAGCCAACATTTGAACAGAGTCTAAAACCTCTGCAATTCATCTCTAGGAACCTTTTCTGATTTTGTGCTCATTCTGAGCAATGCCTAATGGAAAGTTCTGCTTGACTGTCCTATGGATATCTCAAAGTCCCAAAGTCCAGATTAGAATTCATCACTCACGGTCTTCCTTCTTTTCTTGTGACAGAGACTTAATGATTGACACAACAACCACCTAGCTGCTCAGGCTAAAATCCTGAGTATCACCCTTGACTCATCCTCCTTTCTTTCCCACTGCTTGTACTTATGGTGTTCATTTCTCCCATCTCTGCTGCTATCCTTCCCTACAATGTCCACCCTTTTCTGTTTTTTGGGAAAGCTGTAACGGACTCTATACCTATATTCCTATATAATCTGAGATATCCTTACTAATCTTACTAAAATTCAGATCTCATCAAGTTACTTTCCTGATTTATACCCTTTTGTGGCACCTTGTTTTTTGGACAAAAGTTCAAAATCTAACCTAAGAAAAAGGTCCTTCTTTATTTAATCAGGGCACATTTTCCCACTTCTACTCTCTGTTCCAGCTGTCTTAAGCAGTTTGATATTCCTGAATTCACTTTGCTGTCTCCTGCTTCTGGGCCTTCCCTCCTGCTTTCCTGTCTTGCTGGAATACCCTATTCTTAACTAACTCCATCTCATCCTTCATGTCTTAGCTTAGATGTTACTCCTTTGGGAAAGCCTTGTGTGATAACCTCTCACCTCATGTTAAGTGCTCTTGTGTTCTGCAGCATCTTAAAAGGGCCACACATTCTCTTGTCTCAGGGCCTTCATACATGCTGCTTTCCTGTGCCTTCTTTTCCCTACCTCTACCTGGTTGCTATTCATTCCAGACAGTGCTCTGTGGTAGACCCACATTTTCCCCTATCATAGCAAGAAATTCTTCTCTTCACTTTGTGACATTTCAGACAGTTTTTATTGCATTCCTGTGTTTTAGAAATTTAGAATTTTGAAGCTTGCTTTTAATTTGTGGCTCCTTCACTCTTAATCTAAGCCTTAAAAAGAAACACCACTACCAAAACAACCCCAAGCCTGTTCTTTAGCTTTATGCTTCTCCAAGCAAGCTGACATTGCCTAACTCAAGAATCGATTATGTGTCAGAAGTCAGCTGATGGTGTTTGTTTAAAAAAAAAAGGTATTTTCAGCTTTCGGCCCCAACTACTGAACCTGACAAGTTCTGACATCTCTTCTCTTGGCTGCCTCTCACTTTTTTTTCTGTTTCCATGGAAATGGACATCAGATCACGGAAACATAGTAAAATACTAGTGGCTAATTGCTGTTGCAGAATTCAAAATTCTTTTTGTTTATGGAGTGATTATTTTGGTGATTCTTACCCTCTGTGTAGTATGTGGTAGTTAGCCAAAACACCTAAGGCAATTTATGGGTTTGAGAGCTAGGAGATGCTTTCCAAGAGTCACTAACTGGTATCCTAAAATATATTCTCTTTTTTTATCTTTCACGGAAAACATATTTTAAGAACTGTAATCTTGTCAGAGAAGAACATTAGATTTCAAGCCAGGAGATCCGGCCCTAGTCCCAGATCTACTGCTATCTCACTGTTTGACCTCTTTCAATTTTGTTATATTTATTGAATGAAAAATTGCTGCTACTTAGACTTGGGGCTTTTTACAAGTGTCCCAGGAAAAGACTGTCTTTCTGCCAGTGTGCTTTAATAGCAAACATAGAAATAAGATATATAACTAATTTTAGTTAAGAAAATCAAACCAAGTTTCTAAACATCTAAATGGAAAAATGCTTTTAATCTCAGGCCTTTATTTTTGCCTTCTGGAAAATGATCAGAATAAGATTCTGTCATATGGCCAGAAATGTTGGTGTAAGATTGTATTTTTAATATACATGTGGTTTCTTAAGACAAGTACAGCCAGTCTTACAGCAAAGTGATTAAAATTGTAGTAAAAAAATTCTATTGATTTTCTATTTAGTGAGGGGAGTTATTACATTACTTACATAATTTGTATTTTATTCACATCGAGGATCTATGAGGATTTGCCACAGTCATATACCTTTGTGTTAAGCTTATCTTTACTAGGTCAGCATTTCTTCATAAATCTAAATTTAGAACTTGGAAAGCCAGGTTTTGTTAAGTGCAAAAATGGACTGGCATGTACATATAAAAAAGATTAGTGTTTGCTGAGCTGCTTCTTCAGCACGTAGTGTCTGCTCTATATCAAATGAACCTGAGTAATTGAAATTGAGTATGAACAGAATAAATCTCTTTTTTGCATGACTACACAGAATAAAATGCAGATGCATCTCAATTTATGATGAAGTTATGTCTCGATTAACCCATCGTAAGTTGAAAATATCGTAAGTCAAAAATGCATTTAATACACCTGATCTACCAAAAATCACAGCTTAGCCTGGCCTACATTAAATATGGTCTGAACACATACATTAGCCTACATTTGGGCAAAATCATATCCAAAAAGTGCTAGCAACACAGTACACTAAAGAATATGTGTTGTTTACCCTCGCGACTGAATAGCTGGGAACTGGCTTGTTGCTGCCACCCTGCATTGCCAGAGAGTGTCATACTGCATGCATGTCACCAGTCCAGGAAAAGATAAAGATTCAAAATTTGAAGTGTAATTTCTACTGAATACATATTGCTTTCATACCATCATAAAGTCAAAAAATCATAAGTTGAGCCATTGTATGTGTGGGACAATCTGTATAGGTTTATACTGAACTCTCACTAATAATTGCAAGTATATAGACATAAGTCATACAGGTTAAGACATTATAAATAAATTAAATGGGAAATAATCCATTTTATACTTTATAATTGAGGTAGACATTTCTAAAGGAAAAAAAAAACTGCCTTATTTAATTTGCTGTGAATTTAGTCTCCCATAAAGAACTGCACTAGACTTGGAGTCTGGTCCTGTCACTTCCCACAGTTTGTGAGACAGTTGCAGGCATCAGTAGATTAACCATAGGCCCCAGTGCTTTTAGGTGCATTGCATTAAAGCAAAAGTTTATTTCTGTAAATAAAAAAAGTCTTACACTTGTGGTATAATTAGACAATAAGAAAAAAATATTCAAGAAAGAAATTATAATGGCCCATTACCCCACGATCAAAGTAAGCCACTATTAATTTTTTGGCATATTCCTTCAATTAAAAATATCTACCAGTGCATACAATGAGATCATGATAATGCTGTATATGCTGCTTTTTAGCCAACTTACTTCATTATGCCATATCATGAACATTTTACCCTGCTATTAATATTCTTTTAAAAATGATTTAAATAATGATATAGTATGCCATCTTGACTGATTTTATAATTTATTTAACTCTTAAGAGCTTATTGGATATTTAGATTGTTTACTTACATACGACATTGAGCAGGAGCCTATAAACTTTCTTTAATCCCTTTAGCCAATGTGGAAAGTGCCTAGATTATATGATTTTCCAGGCTAGTACCTTATTACTTTTACTTTGATTTATTCTCATCGCCCACTTCTCATAGTAAGTCCCACTAATTTTATCTTTGAAATCACTCTTAAATTTGTTCCTTCATCTCCATTCTCACTATAATTGCAGTAGTTCAAGTCTTCGTCATCTAACTTGGAGTACTGCAATAATAACGTGCATAGCTGGTCTTCCTACCTCTGGACTCTTCTTTCAATGTATTACTCATCTTATGGTTAAAAATTATCATTCTAAAACATAGATATAGTCATATATCCTCTGGTTTTAAAGTCTTTGATATTTTTTCATTGTCTGTGGCATAAAGCATTTGCCTGGTTTTCAAGGACATTCATATTTTGGTCCTATCTGCCCCTTTTAGCCTCATTATTCTCTTCTTTCCACATTCCACATAGGTAGCCTTCCCCGAAAACACTGAGGTGTTCTCAGAGTCCTTTGTGTACTTTGTTTCTTTTCCATTGCTTAGAATGTACTACCTCTCACCTCATTAGCTTCTTTCTTCTTCAATGCTTCAGCTCAAATATTATCTATCCTTTAAAGCTGTGCTGTCTAATACAGTAACTACTAGCTATATGTGGCTTTTAAATTAAAGTAAAATAAAGTAAAAAAATTCAGTTCATCATTCGTAAGTATATTTCACATGCTCAGTAGTCACATGTGGCTAGTGGCTATTGTGTTGGACAGTACAGATTAAAGAAAATTTTTATCACTGCAGAAACTTCTATTGGACAGCACTGCCATAAAGTCTTTTATCAAATAATTGGTTTCCTCCTTAAAGTTTCCATAACCCTTACAATGAACCATTTAAAGAGCCCTTGAATTCCTTCATAGTAGGTGAGGGACACCAAGCCTTTTTCTTTTTATCACTAGCGCCTAGAATAGTATGTGGCATGTAGTTCTATTTCAAGATGTATTTGTTGGCTGATGAACAAATAAGTACAAAATGACTCAAATTTTGGGGAGTCATATGGGATAATGGCAATGTTCGGAGGCTTTCAATTCTAAAGTAATGCTAATCCCCTTTTGTAAAGTGTGTAACTACTAGTTTTACTTCATTAGTACAAAGTCTTAGGCAAATTGCCCTGTTTCTCTGATGATTTTACTATCTAAATATTAGATATCTAAATATCTAAATACTGGGGAATTAAGTATGTTTGCCTTATAGAATTTAACATAAGGCCAACATTTACTGAGTGTGTGCCAGATATTTTAGACATTTCACAAAAGTATAAAGCATTTCCAGTAGATTCCATGCTATTGCCAGAGTTTATATTCCAAGAATGGAGAGCGCAAACATTGAGGTGGCTTAGTATATGGCTGAAATTTTCACTGCTTTTATTTCATTTTCATAATAATTTTATTATGTAGGGTAATTTTTTTTCTGTTTTTCAGATGAGGAAACAGAAGCATAGAAAAGCTAAGTAGCTTTCATAAGGTCACATATAGCTGGGAAGGGACTCTATTACACCTCAGGTGCATCTCTAGTGACTTTTTTTTTTTTTTTAACTTTTATTTTAGGTTCTGTGGTACATGTGCAGGTTTGTTATACAGGTGAACTCATGTTATGGGAGTTTGTTGTACAGATTATTTTGTCACACAGGTACTAAGCCCAGTACCCAATAGTTTTTTTTCTCTCCCTCCCCCCATTCTCCACCTTTAAGTACACCCCAGTGTCTGTCGTTCCCCTCTTTGTATTCATATGTTCTCATCTCTTAACTCCCTCACTTATAAGTGAGAAAATGTGGTATTTGGTTTTCTGTTCTTGTGTTAGTTTGCTAAGGATAATGGCCTCTAGCTCCATCCATGTTCCTGCAAAATACATGACCTCATTCTTTTTTATGGATGCATAGTATTCCATGGTGTATATGTACCACATTTTCTTTTTTTTCTTTTGAGACAGAGTCTTGTTCTGTCGCCCAAGCTGGAGCGCAGTGGTGCAATCTTGGCTCACTGCAAGCTCCCCCTCCCGGGTTCACACCATTCTTCTGCCTCAGCCTCCCGAGTAGCTGGGACTACAGGTGCCCGCCACCGTGCCCAGCTAATTTTTTTTTTATTTTATTATTTTTTATTTTTTTATTTTTATTTTTTAGTAGCAACGGGGTCTCGATCTCCTGACCTTGTGATACACCTGCCTTGGCCTCCCAAAGTGCTGGGATTACAGGCATGAGCCACCACGCCCGGCCATGTACCACATTTTCTTTATTCAACCTGTCATTGATGGGCATTTAGGTTGATTCCATGTCTTTGCTATTGTGAATAGTATTGTAATGAACACATGTGTGCATGTGTCTTTATGGTAGAAAGATTGATATTACTTTGGGTATATACCCAGTAATGGGATTGCCGGGTCAAATGGTGCTTCTGTGTTTAGTTCTTTGAGGAATCACCACACTGCTTTCCACAATGGTTGAGCAAATTTACACTCCCATCAACAGTGTATAAGTGTTCCCTTTTCTCCGCTACTTTGCCAATACCTGTTATTTTTTGACATTTTAATGCCATTCTGATTGGTGTGAGATGGTATCTCATTGTGCTTTTGATTTGCATTTCTCTAATGATCAGTGATGCTAAGCTTGTTTTCATATGTTTGTTGGCTGCACATATGTCTTCTTTTGAAAAGTGTCTGTTCATGTCCTTTGCTCACCTTTTAATGGGGTTGGTTTTTTTTCTTGTAAATTTGTTTAAGTTCTTTATAGATGCTGGAATTAGATCTTTGTCATATGCAGAGTTTGTGAATATTTTCTCTCATTCTGTAGGTTGGCTGTTTACTCTGAAGATAGTTTTTTTTGTTGTTTTTTGCTGTGCAGAAGCTTTTAAGTTTAATTACATCCATTTGTCAATTTTTGCTTTTGTTGCGATTGCTGTTGGTGTCTTTGTCATGAAATCTTTGCTTGTTCCTGTATCCAGAATGGTATTGCCTAGGTTGTCTTCCAGGATTTTTATAGCTTTTGGTATTACATTTAATTCTTTAATCAATCTTGAATTGATTTTTGTATATGGTGTAAGGAAGGGGTCCAGTGTGAATCTTCTGCATATGGCCAGCCAGTTTTCCCAGCACTATTTATTAAATAGGGAGTCTTTTCCTCATTGCTTGTTTTTGTCAGCTTGTGAAAGACCAGATGGCTATTGGTGTGTGGCCTTATTTCTCGTTTATTTATTCTGTTCCATTGGTCTATGCACCTGTTTTTGTACCAGTACCATGTTGTTTTGGTTACTGTAGCCCTATAGTATAGTATGAAGTCAGGTAGCGTGAAGCCTCTGGATTTGTTCTTTTTGCTTAGGATTGCCTTGGCTATTCAGATTCTTTTTTGGTTCCACATGAATTTTAAAATAGTTTTTTCTAGTTCTGTGAAGAATATAATTGGTAGTTTGATAAGACTGCCATTGAATCTGTAAATTGCTTGGAGCGGTATGACCATTTAAATGATATTGATTCTTCCTATCCATCCATAATCATGGAATGTTTTTCCATTTGTTTGTGTCATCTCTGATTTCTTTGAGCAGTGTTTTGTAGTTTTCATTGTAGAGATCTTTCACCTCCCTGGTTTGCTATACTTGTAGGCTTTATTCTTTTTGTGTCAGTTATGAATGAGATTGTGCTCCTGATTTGGCTCTCGGTTTGACTGTTGTTGGTGTATAGGAATGCTAGCAATTTCTGTACATTGGTTTCGTATCCTGAAATGTTGCTGAAGTTGTTTATCAGCGTAAGAACTTTTAGGCCGAGACTATGGGGTTTTCTAGATGTAGAATCATGTCGTCTGCAAACAGGGATAGTTTGACTACCTCTTGTTCTGTTGGGATGCTCTTTGTTTCTTTCTCATTCCTGATTGCTGTGGTCAGGACTTCCAATACTAAGTTGAATAGGAGTGGTGAGAGAGGGTATCCTTGTGCCAGTTTTCAAGGGGAATGCTTCCAGCTTTTGCCCATTCAATATGAGGTTGTCTAGGGGTGTCTCACAAATGGCTCTTATTATTTTGAGCTCTATATAACCTTATTTGAATTGTTTAATACATTTAATGCCACTCGGTATCTTTAGTGATATTCTTCAATTGTTCATGACTAGTGTATGTCTTGGCTTTTAGATTTAAGAGAAACCAACAGCCTGAAAAAAATTTGAAGAAGGAAATTATAATGCCTCACTGTTAACATTTTGTGATCAACTGCTAAGGCTTGGTACTGTGCTTTGTTGGGCTAATGAGATATAATCAAATCACTTTAAAGGAAAAACCGTAAGTTCTATGAGGAGTGGAATTCTCAAAGCCTTTTGAAGGCATTTTATTGATTATAATTATAATCTTATGCCACTGGCTTTTTAGCAGGTTTTTAAAAAGGTCCTAAAATCTAGCATCAGTATTATAAAGTTCCACTGTACAGTGCCCAGCATGGAGGTAGTATTCAGTAATGGTTTGTTTAATGAATTTTTGAAAAATAAGAGACACTGCTATTGGTAGTTATAATAACTAGCATTGTTTGAATGTGTTCTGTTTGCCAAGAATTTTGCTCTGCTTTTTACTTGAATTATTTCATTTCACTCACTGATGGACAGTTTATTGAACACCTATAATGTGTTAGTTACCACACTAATGCTGGAGATACAGTGATGAAACAAAGACCTTTGTCTTGTGGGTCATACATTTTGGTGGTAGAGACAGAAACAAAGAGATAAATGAAAATCGTATAATATAACATTGATTAGTGATCAATGCTTTGGAAAAAAAGGCAAGATAAGACAATTGAGAATGATCAGGGAAGGCTTATCTGAGAAGGTGACATTTAAGCAGAGACTTGAATGGAAGGAAAGGGAGTGAGCCATCCAGGAATTTAGAGGAAGATCATACAAAGTGAAGGGAACAAGTGCACAAGTGTCAAGTGAGCAAGGAAGCCAGGGGTTATATCATCTAGTATCTTATAGTAAAGATTTTGAACTTTATTCCAAATATGATAAAAGCAATTGGAAGTTTGGGGTAGTAAAAGTGACATGATTTGGTTTTGTTTTAAAAGGATCACTTTGGTGGCTTGTGTAAAGAATTGAACTGAATGGGATTGAAAGGTAGAGGTTAGGAGAAGAATGAAAGTAGGTAGACCAATTAAGAATACTCAAACAACCCTGTGAGATAGGTTCTATTATTGTCTCCATTTTTTGGTTAGAACAGAGACAGAGAGATCAACAGGCTCGTTCAGTGCTACAAATCCAGTTTGTTTTGTTAATTGCCATCCATTACTTCATGGGATTGTTGTGATAACTAAATGAGATACAGGCTGAGTATCTTTTATCCAAAATGCTAGGTACCAGAAGTGTTTTGGATATCGGATTTTTTTGGATTTTGGAATATTTTCATACACATAATGAGATATCTTGAGGATGGGATCCAAGTCTAAACATGAAATTTACTTATGTTTCATATACACTTTATACACATAGCCTGAAGGCAATTTTATACATTTTAAATTGGTGCATGAAACAAATCTTTGACTGCATTGACTGCAACCCATCACATGAAGTCAGGTGTGGAATTTTCCACTTGTGGGGTGATGTCACTGCTCAAAAAATTTCAGATTTTGGAACATTTTGGAACATTTTAGATTTCAGTTTTTTTTTTTTTTGACTTGAGTCTCACTCTGTTGCCCAGGCTGGAGTGGAGTGGTGCAATCTTGGCTCACTACAATCTCCACCTCCCAGGTTTAAATGATTCTCCTGCCTCAGCCTCCCAAGTCGCTGGGGTTACAGGCGCCCGCCACCACACCCAGATAATTTTTGTATTTTTAGTAGAGATGAGGTTTCATCATGTTGGCCAGGATGGTCTCGGACTCCTGACCTCAAATTATCTGTCTGCCTCAGCCTCCCAAAGTCCTGGGGTTACAGGCGTGAGCCACCACGCCTGGTCCAATTTCAGATTTTTGAATTAAAGATGTATTATATATAGAAGTGTCAAACCTTGCTATATACATAGGAGTTGGTAAATGTTACAGCCTTTCACATAAAAATAAATATTGCAAGTTTGAGAAGGACAGTTCAAGAAAATTTATATAGCAATTACTAATTAATGGCCTAAAGTCATATAGAACCTTGGTATTTGTATTCCTTTCCTTCCAATCTTAAGGATTATGTCTTATAAAGATCTGTCCGAAGCACTGACAGAATTGTTTTAGCCTTTAGGAGACAAAATTCAGAGATATTTGATATAGCTGTCTTAAAGTATAAAGGGCTGTCATGTGAAACAGGGATTTGCTTTTTATGACCCAAGAGAGCAGAAATCTGATCCAAGGGTGAAAACTACTGGGAAGGTTATTTTGGCTCATAAAAATAAATATATTTCAAAAATAGAATGAATGCTCTATCAGTGGAACTGTTTGCATGTTGCTATATCATTTTTCTGGAATGTGTCAGGCATTCACAGTTTTTTGTTTAGTTTGCAGATTTCTTCAACCTGAGATTCACTAAAATATAAGCTACATGAAAGCATAGATCTTGTCTGTCTTGAGGACCACAGTATCCTCAATGTCTAGAGAGAACCATGCTTGATACACTTGTTGACTAAATAAATGAATGAGTTAATTATTCTCACAGGTCATCTGGATACTTCGTTCTTCCTCTTTGCCTAAATTTCAGTTCTGATTTTTAATTGATGACTTGAGTGTTTATCCTGGGTTAAAAATAAAGGAAACTATTGCGAATTGTTTTCTAGGAAGTCAAAGGCATCAGTGCAGGGCTTCTCAACAGTGGCACTATCAGTGTTCTGAGCTGATGATGCTCTGTTTTGAGGGGGCTGTCCTGTACATTGTAGGATTTTAGCAGCATCTCTGGCTGCTAAATACTCAACAGATATCAGTAGCAACCCCCATCCCCGCTTACCAGTCACAGCAATGAAAAATATCTTCAGACATCACCAAATGTTCCTTTACGGGCAAATCACCTCTTGCTGAGTTAGTGAATAACCCACCAGAACACACCCATGCTAGCAGATGAATCCAATATTTTCATTAGATAAAATTAAGGAAAATAGTGTCATTTAAGGAAAGCTCATTGTAAATTATGTATTTTAAAATGAACTGTGCACTAGTATGAGCTGTGTGTTGAGGCATGCCTGTAGCTTTATAATGAAGAAATTGTAGAATGCTCTTATGTATTTCTAATTTGTTTTGAAATATGATGAATTCAAGTTGATTATTTAGCTTTAGGTCCTCAGTAATGAAGGCTTACCATATTTCTCTTATATTTTTTTTCAGCCCCAAATTGCCTTGACAACCATTATATGTTGAAATACAGATGTGGAGAGTTCAAAAGGAGGAATTAGAGTTAGTGGAATTAGTGGTTTGTAACTGTCAAAGACAAAGACAGCATGAGGTATAACAGCAGAAAAGGATAGCAGCAGCAGAAAGCTGAGCAGGTGATCAAAGATTCCAGAAGCAGGAGACCCAAGGATTTTTTTAAAGTTATGTATATTTAAAAATTTATATTTTGGTCTTAGTGTAGAAGTATGATCATCTCATGATGGATATGGCTTCATAAGCAGTTATGGTATATGCTAGGCATATTGGAAATAAATTATTTTTAGGCCACACTTAGTTTGTGCATCTTAACTCCCCTTCCTAGTATTTACATTGATATTTCCTTTTGTTTAAATCCAAATAGCAAGTTCTAATAAATCCCTGCTTGCATTATATTTTAATTCGGTATGTTTTCTTGTCACATCACACTTTGTTTATAACATATTTTACTAAACTATTCATGGTCCTGATTTAAGTATAAGCTGGGAACTATTGCATTTTAATATACAACATTTGCATATATATTATGATGTAGTTATTTATAAAATATTGTAGTCTTACCAGGCATTATTATAAAAGAAGCATCTGTCAGCATTTCTATTATAAAATGAAAAAATTTTAAGGAGTTTCTGACTTGTCTGTTTCTAAATTGCTTTGGGATAAAACCTGTATAGAAGCTGTCAACTGAAATCTAAATTTTGTTATTTATAGAAGGCAAAATTGAAGGTAGTTTTTTTTTTACTACTTTTTGTCACTACATTGAAAACATTCATATTTTTTCATAGATTCAGGTGCTTTTTACTTGATGTTTATTTATTTCCCATAAACCCAAGTGAGGAAATGGAAACTGAGAGCCACTCAAATGTACTTATTTATTTTCCTGTATTGTATTATAAATTTATTTATTATTATTGTTAAAATAGAGACAGGATCTTGCCACATTTCCCAAGCTGGTCTCCATCCTCCTACCTCACCTTCCCAAAGTGCTGGGATTACAGGCGTGAGCTATTGCACCTGGCCATATAAAAGTTTTGATAGATTTATTTGAAAAGTATTTACCAAGTAGATGCATTAAGTATTTTGTTAGAACCACCTTGTAACATGATGGTGTCTGTATAAAGCCTGTAGGTAGCTAGATCCAGATTTAGTGTGAGCAGAGAAACTCAGTTAATGACTGCAAAGTAATATCACTTCAGAAGGGTCAAAGAGAAATAAGAACCCCTACTATTGATCACTAGACAACTATTCACTTTCTCAACCATAAGAGCTATCTCTGCAGTCTCATTATAGCTGATACTTTTGCAAGTCACTAACCTGGTTGATTGCTATCCCTTCCACCTTTTTGTGAGATGTCATTGCTGTTACTATAGTAAGTGATTCTTTCAAATTGCTTTTAAAAACTCTTGAAAGCCAAAGTTATTATCTAATTTTGAATCTGAGATTGTGGGATCTTCTTATGAAACTGATTACTTATATAGAAGGTTAACATTAGTTACTATAGAACTTCAAACAAAATTGAAAGAATTAAGGAGTTTAAGCACCTGAAATTGAAAGAGTTTACTCATTTATAATTATTCAACAAGTATGACTGGGCACGGTGGCTCACGCCTGTAATCCCAGTGCTTTGGGAGGCCGAGGTGGGCGGATCACTTGAGTTCAGGAGTTTGAGACCAGCCTGGCCAACATGGAGAAACCCCCTCTCTACTAAAAATACAAAAATTAGCTGGGCGTGGTGGCGGGCGCCTGTAATTCCAATACTCGGGAGGCTGAGGCAAGAGAATCACTTAAACCTAGGAGGCAGAGAGGTTGCAATGAGCCAAGATTGCACCACTGCACTCCAGCCTGGGTGACAGAGCGACACTCTTATCTCAAAAAAAAAAGTCATTCAACAAATATGTATGTCTTACCCCAGACACCATATGCAGAATATATGATGAACAAAATGGGCGTGGCCCTTAGCCTTATAGATGACATATAAGTAAACAAACATCGAATAAATAGTTCTTATTTATTTTGGTCAAGTTTAATAGTATTCCAAAGGCTTACCCTTTTATAAATAATCCACAATGCAGAAACCTACATTTGAATGTACAAATTTTTAATGTTTATTGGAATGTAAAGATTAAAACATATTACTTTAGTCATATGTAATCTCTTATTTCCACATTAATAGAATCTTTTTGCCTTTATATGTATTTTGTTATTGCTTTTGCCTAGGAACTTGATTTTTATGTATTTTTCTTGTATTCAGCCATCTTAACACTTATTTATTCTAATATTAGATTGGTGTAAAAGTAATTGCAGTTTTTGCCATTTTTTTTTAAATGGCAAAACTACAGTTACTTTTGCACCAGCCTAGTAACTTTTAAATAGAATTCCTAAGTAGGTGATGTTCTCTTTGACAGTGTTTATATCTCTTAATTGTTTTCCTTTTCTTACTGTATTATCTAGCATCACCAGTTGAATTTTGAATAATAACAGTCATAGTGGTCATCCTTGTCTCATATATGATATTGATGGCAGTGTTTCTTCTCTTTCACTATTAAGAGTGATGTATGCTGTAGGTTTCTAGTAGATCCTTTTTATCAAGTTAAGGGTGTTTCCTTTATTCCCAGTTTACAGAGATTTAATGTTTAGAACAAGTAAGGTTCTGTTTATATCATGGCAGTTATGGCAATTTGGGCCAATATTCATGCTAAGGACAATTTGTAAATTGGATAAAATATGAAAAATAGATTTTTACAAGTATTTGGGAGAAGATGAGAACCCATAGGAATAAGCATATTCTCTCAAAATCACTTTTATTTTAAGGATGTTTGTTGATCATAGCTTACCAGTTTTGAAGCTAAGTTCTGCCTTCATATGCTTCACAAGACTGAGGGATGTAAGTCAAAATCTGGAGTCAGCCAAGGTTGAGAATTCTGCCCTGTAGTTTGCTTGAACCACAAAAGGCTGAGCTTTCAGGGTAGCAGTGAACTAATGCTAACTTGGCTCTCCCAAAAACTTGCAAGACAACTTTCATCATCATCTGCTGGATCAGGTAATCTCTCTTTTTTTTTTTTTGAGACAGAGTCTCGCACCATTGTCAGGCTGTAGTGCAGTGGCACTATCTTGGCTCACTGCAAGCTCCGCTTGCTGGGTTCACGCCATTCTCCTGCCTCAGTCTCCTGAGTAGCTGGGATTACATGTGCTCGCCACCATGCTTGGCTAATTTTTTTGAAATATTTTTAGTAGAGAAAGGGCTTCATTCACCGTGTTAGCCAGGATGGTCTCGATCTCCTGACCTCATGATCCATCCACCTCAGCCTCCCAAAGTGCTGGGATTGCAGGCGTGAGCCACCACACCCGGCCTGGATCAGGTAATCTTAAATCTAGAATTTAGATTAAGATGGTCCTGGATTGTAGCTTTTCCAAGCCGTAGCAGAGACAAAAGAAAGTTCTCTTTGGAAGAGGACGTTGTCAGCCAATGTGTCAGTTTATTTTTTTTTAAAATACATTATTCTGTGCACAGGCAAAGATAATCAGGCATGGAAGGATAAAAGACACTTTGAGTAAAACGTAGTAGATACAATAGACAATAGAAATAGACTCAGTGAAAATGATATACTGGAATTTTTAGACATAGACTATAAAGCAACTAAATCTGCTGTGTTCAAAGAAATAAGGCCAAAAATAAAAATTTAGCAACAAACTGGAAACTAAAAATTATCCAGCAGATATGAAAGCAGTAAGATAATAGTAAAACTGAAAAACACACTATTTAAAACTTAATCATTAGGTTGTACATGAGATTAGATATAGGTGTAAAGAGAATTAGTGAACTGGGAGATAGGTCAGAATAAACAGTTCACAATGCAATGTGGAACAATAAAAAGGAGAACTCCAAAGAAGATGGTAAGAGATACAGATATTCAGTGCAAAGAACCAGAAATCCAGAGAGCCAGCTTGAATTCCAAATTCCATCATTAGCTTATATAATACATTGGACACACATAACTTTTTTATGCCTCTGGGTTTCATCATCACTTCTTAGTGGGCACTGCTGTTAATGCAGTTTTTACTTACCTAGCATAGTCCAAAGATTGCTTAAGTTTTCTGCTATAACTTTTCATTTTTTTCCATTTAACCATTTAATGAAAACATTTACAAAGTATATAATATTTGCCAGATCCTAAGATAGATGCCAGGAATGGATACAATGAACAGTTTGTTCATTAGAAACTCAAATACTGCTGTCGAGTGTCAGCTTATATAGCTGGACAGCTGAGGCTGAATTCCTGGAAATGCCCTGTATTCTGAAAGCCTAGAGTCAAATAGCATTTTGAGAACTATCCATTTTGATCACTTACATTTAGGAATAACATGGCCTCCTTTTCTAGTCTTCTTCAGAAAAGAGTATCACCAGAAGATACTCTGAAACTCTCAACTTGGTCAAATGTATAACATAAACGAAGGATGCAATTTGGAATTCAAGCTAGCTCTCCAGATTTCTAGTTCTTTGCTTTGAAAAGGGAACTGGAGGCCGGACGCAGTGGCTCACGTCTGTAATCCCAGGACTTTGAGAGGCCGAGGCGGGCGGATCACGAGGTCAGGAGATTGAGACCATCCTGGCTAAAACGGTAAAATCCCGTCTCTACTAAAAATACAAAAAAGCCGGGCGTGGTGCGCCTGTAATCCCAGCTACTCGGGAGGCTGAGGCAGGAGAATGGCGTGAACCCGAGAGGCGGAGCTTGCAGTGAGCCGAGATTGTGCCACTGCACTCCAGCCTGGGTGACAGAGCAAGACTCCATTTCAGAAAAAAAAAAAAAAAGGAAACTGAAAGACCCAGGTTCTAGATCTGCTACTGCTTATGCTGACCCCACTGTCCTTCACTCCTTTAACTTTGGCAATTTCAAAAGTAATTAGTTAGATCAGACTCTGGGCAAATCATTTAGCTAGTCTACATTTCAGAATGTTTTTTAAAAACATTTTTTAAATACACTGTCAAAGATTTATTGTGTTTAAAAATGTGAATTAAAATATATTCTGAATTCAAACAAATCAGGAATGAGTTTTAAAAATTGTTGATTTGTGGGAGTTCTTTATATTTTGTGTATGAGAGAGAGATTTTCTCAGTTTCTGGCTTGCCTATTTATTTTTAAAATTGTGTCATTTCATGGGTAGATTGTTTTTAACTTTGTAAGTCCAGCTTATCAATTTTTTTTTTTTTTTTTTTGAGATGGAGTCTCACTCAGTAGCCCAGGCTGGAGTGCAGTGGCACGATCTTGGCTCACTGAAACCTCCACCTCCTGGGTTCAAGCAATTCTCCTGCCTCAGCCTCCCAAGTAGCTGGGACTACAGGTGTGCACCACCATGCCTGGCTAATTTTTGTATTTTTAGTAGAGATGAGGTTTCGTCATGTTGGTCAGGCTGGTCTTGAACTCCTGACCTCAAATGATCCGCCCACTTCGGTCTCCCAAAGTGCTGGGGATTACAGGTGTGCGTCACTGCACCCGGCCTGTTCTTCTATGGTTAGTACTTTTTTGAGTCCTAAGACAACTTTGCCTAACCCAAGCATGAGGAGATTCTATGTTTTCATCTAGAAGCTTTTTGATTCTGGTCTAAGCCTATGATTCATCTCAAATTAATTTTTGTGTATGGTGTGAGACGGAAGTTGAGTTTCACTTTTTCCTATACAGATGTCCAGTTTTTCAGAACCAAATGTAAAGATGCTTTACCCCATTTAATTGACTGAAAGCCTTGGTTGAAAAAAAAATGTTTATATATATAGATAGGTAAGTAGGTAAGTAGATAGATATCCCTCGTATGGAGTGGCTGTTTTTGAATTCTCTATGCTGTTGCCTGCCTCATACTACATGTTCTTGATTGCTGTAGAGTAAGTCTTCTGGATTTGTTTGTAAAGATTATTTTGGGCATTTTAGATTGTGTGTATTTCCATAGCAATTTTAGAATTAGCCTGTTAATTTCTGCTAGGATTTTGCTAGGGATAATATTGACTCTATTGCTCAATTTTGAGAGAATTGCCATCCTAACAGTATCAAGTCTTTTGATCCATGAACATTATATATCTTGTCATTTATTTAGGTATTTAAAAAATTCTCTCAGTAGTATTTTATAGGTTAATAAAGGTACATATTTTGTTGGTTTTATTTCTATTTTTTAAAAATTTTATTTTTAGTTATGTGTTTCTAGTACAAAGAAACATAATTGAGTTTAGTATATTGACCTGTCATACCACATTTCTGAAATCACTTATTCTAGTAATTTCTGTAGATTCCGTAGGATTTTCTGTGTATGTAATCATGTCATCTAGGAATAGGAGAGCTTTCACTTTTTAATATTTATGACTTTTCCTTTTCTTGCCTTAGTGCACTGACTAGGATTTTCAGTACAATGTAGAGTAGAAGTGGTGAGAATGTATTTACTCGTCTTGTTTTGATCTCTTAGGAAAAGCATTTAATGTTCCATTACTAAGTAAATAATGTGGCCGGGCGCGGTGGCTCACGCTTGTAATCCCAGCACTTTGGGAGGCCGAGGCGGGTGGATCACGAGGTCAGGAGATCGAAACCACGGTGAAACCCCGTCTCTACTAAAAATACAAAAAAATTAGCCAGGCATGGTGGCGGGCGCCTGTAGTCCCAGCTACTCGGAGAGGCTGAGGCAGGAGAATGGCGTGAACCCGGGAGGCGGAGCTTGCAGTGAGCCGAGATTGCGCCACTGCACTCCAGCCTGGGCGACAGAGCGAGACTCCGTCTCAAAAAAAAAAAAGTAAATAATGTTAGCTGTAGTTATTTCATGGACATCATCCATCCGCTTCAGAGAGTTCTGTTCCTAGTTTGCTGAGAGTTGTTATTATTAATGGCTATTGAATTTTGTCTAATGATTTTTCTGCATTTGTTGAAGTGATCATCTAGCTTTTCTCCTTTATTCTGCTAATGTGATAAATTACATTAAATCAACCTTGTATTCCTGAAATTAAGTCATTTTGTCATGATGTATTATTATTTTTATATTTTGCTAAAATCATTTTTCTATTTTTTAAGGATTTTCTGTCTATGTTCATGGGTGATGTTGTTCTATAATTTTCTTCACATAAAAGGCTTCAGAATCCAAATATCCCTTCACAAAGATTATCTGCCATATAATAATGCCCTTTTAAGCATGAGCACTTCTGTCTCTTGGCCTTCATTCACCCCAAGGATGACATTGGCTATTAAATGAAAGAAAGTGTCAAATTAGAGTCAGGACAGTTGATAGCTGTTTCACCTTAGTATCTCCAATCTAACATAGAGAACAATCTCTGCCTAGACCAGTGCACACAGTGGTTATGGAAATGAAATGAGAAATGAGAAGGCTTCAAAAACCAAATTTCAAAATAAAAGAGTATTTCTTAAAAAATTTTTTTCTTCACATAATATCTTTATAACAGTTTGTTGTTAAACTTAAGACTCTAGCTTTTTAGTTTCATATTTCATAAATTTCTTCATTTTAAGTTTCTTCTACTTTCTCAAGGTTTATTATAATTATTTTCTGGTTTTTAGTTGAATTTTTTGAATTATAAATATACTTGTCTATGAATTTTCCCCTACATAAATAAGTAGATAAATATTGTATAGTATTTATAATCAAAGACATGAAATGTTGTAGCAGGAATACTATATACCTCAGGCACAGATAACGTTGCAGTAATGGGTCTGTAGATATTCAGGGTTTCTGCTAGCCATTCCTCTTCTGTGAATCCTGTATGGTCTTTGTAGATCTGGCGTTTAACCTCCAGGT
Source organism: Hylobates moloch (assembly GCF_009828535.3). Classification (NCBI taxonomy): domain Eukaryota; kingdom Metazoa; phylum Chordata; class Mammalia; order Primates; family Hylobatidae; genus Hylobates; species Hylobates moloch. The sequence continues at coordinate 68,600,570 of NW_026652291.1, forward strand.
TATAACCAAGAAGACAAGTCAGTGATGATCAGATGACATTAAGTTTTATAGTCCCTACCATGCTAATTCTAGGGCCAAATTTGTTGACTTTACTACTGACATTTTGGATCAGATAATCCTATACTGGGAGGAAAAAAAGTACACTTCCTGTGTACTAGAAATTGTTTAGTAGCATCTTTGGCTTCTGTCTTCTAGCTGTCCATAGCAGCCTTACTTGTGACAATTAAAAATGTCTGTAGACATTACCAAATGTCCTGGAGTAGGGTGAGGCCAGAATTGCAATCTAGATGGCAACCACTGCTCTAGGTTGATTTCTTTTTGTCATTTATGTAGACCTAGTAGATTTCTATGTAATTTGTATATATATTAAATTATCTTTTCAATTAATAGCAAACCAGGAAGAACATGGCAAAGTCAACTGTTAGCTGCTTCAAACAGTAGGAAAATTATAGATTGGATATTGTCACTCCTACCTTATTTGGTATCACGTAGTATCTGAACCAAGGACTAAACATATGTGGACTAAACATATGTAGAACCAAACACTACATGGTTCAAATAACTGAAAAGTATAGGGGATTGGTGTATGTCTATTCTGTGTCTGCTTCTTAGGTATTTCCTACCAACTCTTTTATTAATCAGGGTGAAATACATTTAAAAAATTTTAAAAATCAGAGTGAATGGCCAGGCGCGGTGGCTCATGCCTGTAATCCCAGCACTTTGGGAGGCCGAGGCGGGTGGATCACAAGGTCAGGAGTTTGAGAGCAGCCTGGCCAACATGGTGAAACCCTCTCTCTACTAAAAATATAAAAATTAGCCGGGCATGGTGGTGCATGCCTGTAATCCCAGCTACTCGGGAGGCTGAGACAGGAGAATTGCTTGAACCAGGCAGGTGAAAGTTGCAGTGAGTCGAGATTGCACCACTGCACTCCAGCCTGGGCGACAGAGCGAGACTCTGTCTTAAAAAAAAAAAAAATCAAAGTGAATATAAATTCATAATCTTAGACAGAAAGACATATTACTTGTTTATCATTTGTATGATGAATGTCTGAAGTATGATTCACAAACTGTATGGTGGTGGCCCATAAAACATTATAAATAAATGGTAACTTGTTACAATAGGTATATATTTCAGAGGGAGTATATATTACTCAGTCTTCGTAACTTTACCTCATTGTTAGAAATACAGTGGGGTTTTCTTTTTTGCCATTTTCCTCTCCATTATAAATAAAGTTGTCTGAAAAGTATTTTGTGCATATAATTTTTTAAATATATAAAGCCAAATTGCTTCCCAAAAGGATTAGGTGGCCTCCAAAGTTTTCTTGACATTGTTTTTTTCCCTGCCGCCCTAACTTAAGAAAACACTTAAATCATTTAACATTAAAATGTGTAAGATATGCTAATATTAAAATATGCACACCTGAATAACTACTCTCAAGATCAAGATCTAGAACATTTTTAATATGTAGGAGGTTTCCTCTTGTGTCTTTATACTCAATACTCACTCTCAGTGGTAGCCAGTATATGACTTCTTAAAATATTTATTAGTTTTGCCTGCCCTTGAACTTCATGTAGATAAAATCTTTTAATGTCTTCTCTCTTGCAGTATAATGCTGAGATCCATCCATGTTTTTGCATGAATCCTCAGTGTATTCTTTTTTGTTGTTATATAGTATTACACTGTGTTATGTACTACAAAATGTCCATTCTCCTGTTGATATCTGAGTTATTTCTAACTTGGGGCTATTATGAATAAGCTGCCGTAAACATCCATGCGTATGTTTTATGGGATTCAGATGCACTAATTTCTTTTGTGTATATACCTAGAAATGTGACTGCTGGATTTTAGCTTAAGGGTACGTTTAGTTTTGTAGTTGGTTCTGTCAAGCAGTTTTCTAAGGTAATCGTACCGATTTAATCTCTTAACCATTCATATGAGAATTCCAGTTGTTCTACATCCTTATTAACACTTGGTTTGTCTGTTTCTGTGATTCTTGCAGGTGTGTTTTGGTATCTCTGTGTTTTAAAAATGCATTTCCCTGTTGAGTACTGCTTATTGTCTACTTGGATATCCATCTTTGTGAAATGGTGGTTCATGTTTTTTGTTCATTTAAGATTGCATTGTTTGTTTTTTTCTTACTGATTTATAGGAATTCTTGATATATTTTGGATATGAGCCCTTTGTCAGATGTGTTGCAGATATCTTATTTCAATCCATGGCTTGTAATTTCACTTGCTTAATGGAGTCTTTTGCTGTAAAATGTTCCTCTAATTTAGCTCAGGTTATCAAATTTTTCTATTCAGATTTATGTGTATTTTATTTAAGAAGTCTTTTCTACCTTATGAACAATTCTGTTTTCTTCTAGAAGCTTGATTGTGTCAGCTTTTACATTTAGGTCTATGATCTCACTCAAATTAACTTTTTGAATAGTGTGAAATAAGGGTCAAGGTTAATTATATTTTCCATATGGATGTCTAGTTGTTGCAGTACTTAATTGCAATGGTATCTTGGTTATAAATCAAGTGACCATATGTGTGATCACCACTCTAACCTTCGATAGCCGTCTCCCTAAGCATCCTACTTGTGTATACTTATTATAACAATGTTTAAATAATTCTGGTTCGGCACAGTGGCTCACACCTGTAATCCCAGCACTTTGGGAGGCCAAGGTGGGCAGATCACCTGAGTTCAGGGGCTTGAGACCACCCTGGCCAACATGGTAAAACCCCATTAAAGATACAAAAATATTAACTGGGCGTGGTGGCAGGTGCCTATTGTTCCATCTACTCCGGAGGCTGAGGCACAAGAATCGCTTGCACCTGGGAGGCAGAGGTTGTAGTGAGCTGAGATCATGCCACTTCCCTCTAGCCTGGGTGACAGAGCAAGACTGTCTCATAATAATAATAAATTAATTAATTCTGTTCATGGTAGTTGCACTTACTTAACAGTTGAATCTCTCCTTCCTTCCCATGTATGAGTATAGACAATTTGAACCAATAGTTCTTCTATTTCTGAATTTTTTTGTTTTATTTATTCTTTCTTTGGAAATGGTTTTCATTTTTTATTTGTAAGCACACTTTTCACTTAAGAAATAAAAGTAATGGCTCAGTGCTGGCCTTTTACAAGTTTTGCATGATAACCTTCATATTTATATGTAACACTTGAGAATTTAAAAGATCTTACGTTTTCAATAATAAACTTTTAAAATAGTGGTTGTCACTGCTTATATTATAACTCAACATATTCTGCACAAAGTATTTAATATGTTTAGTTTTGCTTACATTACTTCAACTTGTTTTACCTTCAGGCCATATCAAAAATATAGTGGGAGCTCTGGAAATTACTCAGGAAAGAGAATAATTTGAAAGTCAAGCTATTTGGAGGGCAGAGATAAGAGGGTGCCAGTTATATGGGTTTTATTAGGATTCTCTTCACCAGAGGCTACAACCTTGCGTAGCTGTGATCAGTGGTTATGTCATGTGAATTTTTCCTTTTTGCAAACTAAACTTTGTGAACCTAGATCTCAGATACATATGACTGGGGACTCTTGACAGTTCCTTTTCTTACAGCTGTTTTATTTTATACTTTATTATTTGGTATGCTCCCAGGTACTTTGAGAAATAGATTTAAATATTATCTCTCTATAAATATTTTTATACCCAAAAGATAATGATTATCTGGACAGCCCAAGGCAGGAATATGTTACCTAATGCTCAAGGAGAGGAATTAACTTTAAATTCCAACATGAAACAAAAGGTTTTGACATCTCTCGTAGCAACTACTGTGTTTTTTAATTGATTAGAAATGATAATTTAAAAATTTTCCTGTATGCAAAACTGTTTCTGAAATGTACTAAACTTTCTGATTTTTCTGTTTCCTTAGAGTTCTTCTAGTATTTGGTATTTTTAAAAATTACGTTTTATTGAATAGGTATATCCGTTCCCTGTTTCATCAAGTTTCAGGGAGAAAATAGGGGAAAAGTCTGTTATATAATATCTGATCATTTATAGTCAGCTTCAAAATTTTAGAGGCTTGAAGAAAATATGTCTATTATATATGAAACTGATGTGTTAAATATAATAGACATATGTAGAGTGTAGAGTTTTTTATTTGTTTGTTTTGAGATGGAGTCTCATTCTTGTCACCCAGGCTGGAGTGCAATGGCGCAATATCAGCTCATTGCAACCTCCGCCTCCTGGGTTCAAGCAATTCTCCTGCCTCAGCCTCCCAAGTAGCTGGGATTACAGATGCTCGCCACCACACCTAGCTAGTAGAGATGGGGTTTCACTATGTTGGCCAGGCTGGTCTCAAACTCCTGACCTCAGATGATCCATCCACCTTGGCCTCCCAGAGTGCTGGGATTACAGGCGTGAGCCCCTGCGCCTGGTCAAGTGTAGTTTTTGAAAATATATTGGTCAGTTAATTAGGCTAGAAAATAGAATGCATGTGAGTGTAGGTATATGTGTATACGCATATAGAAATACTTCTAAAATTGATTTTTAATAGACCTTTTAGAGCAGTTTTAGGTTCACAGCAAAATTGAGCAGAAGGTATACAGATTGTCTATATATCCCATGCCCCAACACATGCATAGCCTTTCCCACGATCAACATCCTCCACCAGAGTGGTCTATTTGTTATACTTGATAAACCTACATTGACACATCTTTATCACTCTGAATCTGTAGTTTACATTAGAATTCACTCTTGGTGCTGTACATTTTATAGGTTTTGACAATGTATAATGACATATATCAACTGTAATAGTATCATACAGAATAGTTTCACTATCCTAAAAATTCTGTGTCCTGCCTATTGATCCTTCTCTCCCTCTGACTCCTGATATGCACTAATCTTTTTATTCCCCCACAGTTTTGCCTTCTCCAGAAAGTCATAGTTGGACTCATACAGTATGTAGCCTTTTCTGATTGGCTTCTTTCACTTAGTAGTAGCATTTAAGTTTCCTCCATGTCTTTTTATGACCTTATGGCTTACTGCTTTTCAGTACTGAATAATATTTCATTGTTTGTGTATATCACAGTTTATCTAGTCACCCACTGAAAAACATCTTGGTTTCTTACAAGTTTTGGCAGTTATGAATAAAGCTGCCATAAACATTTGTGTGTAGGTTTCTGTGTGGATATAAGTTTTCATCTATTTTGGGTAAATACCAAGAAACGTGATTACTGGATCATATGGTAAGAGTATGTTTAATTTTGTAAGAAACCGCCTGTCTTCCAAAGTGGCTGTACCAATTTGCATCCCCACCAGGAAGAAATGAGCGTTTCTTTTGCTCCACATCCTCACCATCATTTAGTGGTGTCAGTATTCTGGATTTTGGTCATTCTAATAGATATATAGTGGTATCTTATTGTTGTTTTAATTTGCATTTCCATGATGACATAGAATATGAAACATTTTTCATATGCTTATTTGCCATCCATATATCTTATTTGGTGAGGTGTATTTAAGGTCTTTGGCCAATTTTTAAATTGGGTTGTTTGTTTTCTTGTTGTTGAGTTTTAAGAGTTCTTTGTATATTTTGGACAACAATTCTTTATCAGATGTGTCTTTTGGAAATATTTTCTCCCGGTTTTTGGCTTGTCTTCTCATTATTTTGACAGTGACTTCTGCAGAGCAGAAATTTTATTTTTAATGAGGTCTAGCTTATCAATATGTCCTCTCATTTGGTGTTATAGCTAAAAAGTCATTGCCAAACCCCGAAGTCATCTAGATTTTCTCCCAGGTTTCCATCTTTTGTAGTTGTACCACAATTCTTGGAGATTCTGTTCTGGTTCCCCTCATCCCCCCAGTCTTTTTTCTCTGTGCTTTCAGTTTTACAGCTTTCGACTGAGATAAACTCAAGCTCAGAAACTCTTTCTTCAGCCATTTCCAGTCTACTAATATGTCCATCAAAGGCATTGTTTATTTCTATTGAAGCGTTTTTCTTCTCCAGCATTTCTTTTTGATTATTTCTTAGAATTTCCATCTGTTTACATTATCTGTTGGTTTTTGCATGCTGTTTACTTTGTCCATTAGAGCCCTTAGCGTATTAATCATAGTTTAAAAAAATGTCTGGTCTGATAATTCCAGTATTATTGCCATGTCAGAGTCTGGTTCTGATACTTACCCTGTTTCTTCAAACTATGTTTTTCACCTCTTAGGATTCCCTGTACTTCTTTCTTCCTAGCCAGACATGATGTATGGGCAAAAGGAATTGCTTTAAATAGGTTTTTAGTAATATTTGGGCAAGTGTGGGGGCAGGGGGGATATTCTGTAGTCCTATGAGTACATCTCAGTTTTTTAATGAGCCTTTGCCTCTGGAATGCGAAGTTCACCAGTGCTTCTCAGACCCCTGCCCACTGCCCTCTTCCCTCTTTAGGTGGGACAGAATGACTAGAGGGGGCTGGAGTTAGGTATTTCCCTTCCCTCTGGTATGTTCAGCTCTGATATAAACCCTGCAGGCTGGGTTCTGGTAAACTAGTTGCTTCTGAGAGTAGATCTTTGTAAGGGTAGAGCACTCCTGCATATTTCAAAATAGCTACCTCCGCCCTCCTCCTGCCAGAAGCACCAGATTTTTCTCTGACATTCACCGTGAGAAGCTGGCTGAGTTCATGCAGGTAAAACTCGCAACAGTGTGGGGACCCCCGTGTTACTGAGTCCTCCTGGAGTTTTTGACCCTCAGACTTGTCAACACTGAGCCTCCATCAATTTGTCATTTACAGTTTAAGTTTTTCTCCCATGGCACTCATTTCTGCTTGTAGGTTTCTACATGGATAAATTGTGGTTCTTCATCTGCCTACCTGTCTAATTTTTGGGGCACTGGTTTGCCCTGTGACCTCACCTCTCTTACAGATCTAAGAAAAGTTGTTGGTTTTTCAGTTTGTTCAGTTTTTTACTTGTTGGGACAGAGTTGCAACTTATAAGCTCCTTCCATGCCAGACATGAAACCATCCCCAAATTGATTTTTTAAATATCCCATATCTTTATAAAAGTAATAGGAGGCAACCTAAAATAAAAATATAAAATCCTCTCCCTCCCCCTAAAAAAGCCTAAGACAGAAGATACACTTCAATAAATGCAGAGGAAGGGGATAGGAAACGCATACTAAAATATCCAGACAATAGATATGACCTTAATTTACCCAGAATTCTCAAACTCCAGAGATCATGGCAGACAGAGATACTGTTAGAATTTGCCTAATTCTCCACTGGCACTATGAAACCAATTTTAACTATTGTGTGTACACACACACACACACACACACACACACACACACACACACGAATCTTCCTTTCCCAGGTTCATGCCATTAGGACATCCACTTCTTATCTTTGTCTTTTATATTATCTGTTAAGTTGTATGCCAGTGACTTTCAAACTTGACTCTGTGCATGAATTACCTGGGATTCTTGTTAAGATGCAGATTCTGATTCAGCAGGCCCGAAGTGGGGTCTTAGATTTTGTATTATTAACAAGCTTCTAGATGATGCTATTGGACCACACTGCAAGTACCATGAAGGTTCTAAAGCAGCCACCAATATTTACTAAGAACTTTACCAGCTGGCCTGTAGTCTTTTCACATTGACCTGTGCCATAATCCTAGGTTATCTCTTTTATTTATTTTTTTGAGATGGAGTCTTACTCACTCTGTCACCCAGGCTAGAGTGCAGTGACATGAGCTCAGTTCACTGCAACCTCTACTTCCTGGGTTCAAATGATCCTCCTGCCTCAGCCCTCCAAGTAGCTGGGATTACAGGTGTGTGCCACCAACCCAGCTGATTTTTTTTTTATTTTTGGTAGAGGTGGGGTTTCACCATATTGGCCAGGCTTCTGTTGAACTCCTGACCTCAAGTAATATGCCTGCCTCAGCCTCCCAAAGTGCTGGGATTACAGGCATGAGCCACCGTGCCTGCCATCTCTTTTAATTATTTCATTTCAACTCCTATAAATTTTATTTTCACTACATTTTTCAGCCATAATCTTACCTAGATTTTATCATTAGAACTCTCCCACCTCTAAATCCTGTATTTCAGGGTACTACTTTGATTTTAACCTTCTAGATTTCCTACTACCTTACTTATAGGGAGCTGGGTCTCTAACCTCAGTGAGATTTCCAGACCCTGACATCATTATTTTACCTGAGCCTAACAGGCTCCTTCTTACAGTATATTCTTTGCTGAACCTGAAGTTCACCTCCACCCTTTAAATGTCTTTCATACCTTCATCTTTCTTGTCTTTTGCTTACCTATCCCCATATCAGAATTGCAGTTCAGCTTTTCCATTTCTTTAGCTAGGTTGCTGAATATATCTGACAGAAAATTATATTCTCCAGATTGGTGCCATTACAAATTTATGGTATTCATTCTCGGTTGGGCTCTTGTTTTTTTGTTTTGTTTTGTTTTAAATTGAGACAGAGTCTTGCTCTGTCGCCCATGCTGGAGTGCAGTGGCACAATCTCGGCTCACTGCAACCTCCACCTCCTGGGTTCAAGCAATTCTCTTGCCTCAGCCTCTCAAGTACCTGGGATTACAGGCATGCGCCACCGCGCCCAGCTAATTTTTGTATTTTTAGTAGAGATGGGATTTCTCCATGTTGGCCAGGCTGGTCTCAAACTCCTGATGTCAGTTGATCTGCCCGCGTTGGCCTCCAAAAGTGCTGGGATTAGAGGAGTGAGCCACTGCGCTTAGCCGGTTGGGCTCTTAATACTGCTGTTTTTTGACCCCAAACTTTCCTGGATGAAGAAGGCATTCTTTTGCATGCATCTGGAAGGTTTACCGCTAGAGAGAAAACACTTTTGAGGACCTAAAGGAGATATTGTGTGTGTGTGTGAGTGCCCATGTAGAAATAAGGACGAAGTATTCTGGAAAATAGAAAATATTGTTTAGTGTTTCATAGCAGTTAACGAATGAAAGAGCCCAGCTCTTCAAGTGGCTCTTGCTATGTATCTTGATATTGTCGGGTTAAGCCATAACTCTCTGTTTCTCATCTTACGCAGGTTAAGGATAATATATTAGATGAATGCTGAAGAAAGTGTTAGTTATTTATCTAGGGGAAGGCTTAGCATCTAGATAGGGAAAGGATGAGGAAAAAGAGATATAAGGACAGTTTTTACTGAGAGAGATAATAGGAATGAAGTGAAAATGGGGGAAAAAATATGATCTCTTAGGTGAGAGAAGGTAGATTAACAAATGAATTTGAGGCTAAGTCACTCAGCCTTATGTCGTAGACATGAATATAAAGAACTTATTTTGTATTACAAATACTGTTAATAGATGTATCATGTGGATTTTTACATTTTGTATTTAAACAGGCAGTTTGGAAATCTTCTGACTATGCATTTTTGAATAATTGATATTCAGAATACCATTTGTCATCTATGAAGATATTTTATGAAATGAATTTGCATTTAAACATTCATGATGATTCTGAGTAGGAAAAATACACAGAAGAACAAAGCACTTAATTATGTTTCTTTAAAAATAAATGCCATGAAAAGCATTTAAAAATAAGATAAAATATAGTATGTAGAGAACAACTATATCTCAGAATTTAAATTATTTTGTAACTGTATACAGGATAATAGAATATGTATTTTAATGTATACATTATATTGAAAGATCTTGTAGAATCTTTTTTTTTTTTGAGATGGCGTCTCACTCTGTCACCCAGGCTGGAGTGCAGTGGCACAATCTCGGCTCACCACAACCTCCGCCTCCCTGGTTCAAGTAATTCTCCTGCCTCAGCCTCCCAAGTAGCTGGGACTACAGGCATGCACCACCACGCCCAGCTAATTTTTGTATTTTTAGTAGAGACGGGGTTTCACCATGTTGGTCAGGCTGGTCTTGAACTCCTGACCTTGTGTTCCGTCTGCCTCAGCCTCCCAAAATGCTGGGATTACAGGCGTGAGCCACCACGCCTAGCCAAGATCTTGTAGAATCTTTAAAAAAAATCTTCAGACACAGCTTAAATATCACTCTTACTTTTAACCCTTTGTAAATGAACTCAGTCTCCTTTCTTTCCAAGTTCCCTTTTGGTCTAGGATATTTCTTTATTTTTATTTTTATTTTTATTATTATACTTTTAAGTTCTACGGTACATGTGCACAACATGCAGGTTTGTTACATATGTATACATGCGCCATGATGGTGTGCTGCACCCGTTAACTCATCATTTACATTAGGTATGTCTCCTAATGCTATCCCTCTCCTTCCCCCCACCCCATGACAGGCCCTGGTATGTGATGTTCCCCTTCCTGTGTCCAGTTGTTCTCATTGTTCAATTCCCACCTATGAGTGAGAACATGTGGTGTTTGTTTTTTTGTCCTTGTGATACTTTACTGAGAATGATGGTTTCCAGTTTCATCCATGTCCCTACAAAGGACATGAACTCATCATTTTTTATGGCTGCATACTATTCCATGGTGTATATGTGCCACATTTTCTTAATCCAGTCTATCGTTGTTGGACATTTGGGTTGGTTCCAACTCTTTGCTATTGTGAATAGTGCCGCAATAAACATACGTGTGCATGTGTCTTTATAGCAGCATGATTTATAGTCCTTTGGGTATATACCCAGTAATGGGATGGCTGGGTCAAATGGTATTTCTAGTTCTAGATCCCTGAGGAATCGCCACACTGACTTCCACAATGGTTGAACTAGTTTACAGTCCCACCAACAGTGTAAAAGTGTTCCTATTTCTCCACATCCTCTCCAGCACCTGTTGTTTCCTGACTTTTTAATGATGGCCATTCTAACTGGTGTGAGATGATATCTCATTGTGGTTTTGATTTGCATTTCTCTGATGGCCAGTGATGATGAGCATTTCTTCATGTGTTTTTTGGCTGCATAAATGTCTTCTTTTGAGAAGTGTCTGTTCATGTCCTTTGCCCACTTTTTGATGGGGTTGTTTGTTTTTTTCTTGTAAATTTGTTTGAGTTCATTGTAGATTCTGGATATTAGCCCTTTGTCAGATGAGTAGGTTGCAAAAATTTTCTCCCATTCTGTAGGTTGCCTGTTCACTCTGATGATAGTTTCTTTTGCTGTGCAGAAGCTCTTTAGTTTAATTAGATCCCATTTGTCAATTTTGGCTTTTGTTGCCATTGCTTTTGGTGTTTTAGACATGAAGTCCTTGCCCACGCCTATGTCCTGAATGGTATTGCCTAGGTTTTCTTGTAGGATTTTAATGGTTTTAGGTCTAACATATAAGTCTTTAATCCATCTTGAATTAATTTTTGTATAAGGTGTAAGGAAGGGATCCAGTTTCAGCTTTCTACATATGGCTAGCCAGTTTTCCCAGCACCATTTATTAAATAGGGAATCCTTTCCCCATTTCTTGTTTTTGTCAGGTTTGTCAAAGATCAGATAGTTGTAGATATGCGGCATCATTTCTGAGGGCTCTGTTCTGTTCCATTGATCTATGTCTCTGTTGTGGTACCAGTACCATGCTGTTTTGGTTACTGTAGCCTTGTAGTATAGTTTAAAGTCAGGTAGCGTGATGCCTCCAGCTTTGTTCTTTTGGCTTAGGATTGACTTGGCGATGCGGGCTCTTTTTTGGTTCCATATGAACTTTAAAGTAGTTTTTTCCAATTCTGTGAAGAAAGTCATTGGTAGCTTGATGGGGATGGCATTGAATCTATAAATTACCTTGGGCAGTATGGCCATTTTCACGATATTGATTCTTCCAACCCATGAGCATGGAATGTTCTTCCATTTGTTTGTATCTTCTTTTATTTCATTGAGCAGTGTTTTGTAGTTCTCCTTGAAGAGGTCCTTCACATCCCTTGTAAGTTGGATTCCCAGGTATTTTATTCTCTTTGAAGCAATTGTGAATGGGAGTTCACTCATGATTTGGCTCTCTGTTTGTCTGTTATTGGTGTACAAGAATGCTTGTGATTTTTTTACGTTAATTTTGTATCCTGAGACTTTGCTGAAGTTGCTAATCAGCTTAAGGAGATTTTGGGCTGAGACAATGGGGTTTTCTAGATATACAATCATGTCATCTGCAAACAGGGACAATTTGACTTCCTCTTTTCCTAATTGAATACCCTTTATTTCCTTCTCCTGCCTGATTGCTCTGGCCAGAACTTCCAGCACTATGTTGAATAGGAGTGGTGAGAGAGGGCATCCCTGTCTTCTGCCAGTTTTCAGAGGGAATGCTTCCAGTTTTTGCCCATTCAGTATGATATTGGCTGTGGGTTTGTCATAGATAGCTCTTATTATTTTGAGATACGTCCCATCAATACCTAATTTATTGAGAGTTTTTAGCATGAAGAGTTGTTGAATTTTGTCAAAGGCCTTTTCTGCATCTATTGAGATAATCATGTGGTTTTTGTCTTTGGTTCTGTTTATATGCTGGATTACATTTATTGATTTGCGTATGTTGAACCAGCCTTGCATCCCAGGGATGAAGCCCACTTGATCATGGTGGATAAGCTTTTTGATGTGCTGCTGGATTCGGTTTGCCAGTATTTTATTGAGGATTTTTGCATCAATGTTCATCAAGGATATTGGTCTGAAATTCTCTTTTTTGGTTATGTCTCTGCCAGGCTTTGGTATCAGGACGATGCTGGCTTCGTAGAATGTGTTAGGGAGGATTCCCTCTTTTTCTATCGATTGGAATAGTTTCAGAAGGAATGGTACCAGTTCCTCCTTGTACCTCTGGTAGAATTCAGCTGTGAATCCATCAGGTCCTGGACTCTTTTTGGTTGGTAAGCTATTGATTATTGCCACAATTTCAGAACCTGTTATTGGTCTATTCAGAGATTCAACTTCTTCCTGGTTTAGTCTTGGGAGGGTGTATTTGTCGAAGAATTTATCCATTTCTTCTAGATTTTCTAGTTTATTTGCATAGAGGTGTTTGTAGTATTCTCTGATGGTAGATTGTATTTCTGTGGGATCGGTGGTGATATCCCCTTTTTCGTTTTTTATTGCATCTATTTGATTCTTCTCTCTTTTCTTCTTTATTAGTCTTGCTAGCGGTCCATCAATTTTGTTGATCTTTTCAAAAAACCAGCTCCTGGATTCATTAATTTTTTGAAGGGTTTTTTGTGTCTCTATTTCCTTCAGTTCTGCTCTGATTTTAGTTATTTCTAGCCTTCTGCTAGCTTTTGAATGTGTTTGCTCTTGCTTTTCTAGTTCTTTTAATTGTGATGTTAGGGTGTCAATTTTGGATCTTTCCTGCTTTCTCTTGTGGGCATTTAGTGCTATAAATTTCCCTCTACACACTGCTTTGAATGTGTCCCAGAGATTCTGGTATGTTGTGTCTTTGTTCTCGTTGGTTTCAAAGAACATCTTTATTTCTGCCTTCATTTCATTATGTACCCAATAGTCATTCAGGAGCAGGTTGTTCAGTTTCCATGTAGTTGAGCGGTTTTGAGTGAGTTTCTTAATCCTGAGTTCTAGTTTGATTGCACTGTGGTCTGAGAGACAGTTTGTTATAATTTCTGTTCTTTTGCATTTGCTGAGGAGAGCTTTACTTCCAACTATGTGGTCAATTTTGGAATAGGTGTGGTGTGGTGCTGAAAAAAATGTATATTCTGTTGACTTGGGGTGGAGAGTTCTGTAGATGTCTATTAGGTCCACTTTATGTAGAGCTGAGTTCAATTCCTGGATATCCTTGTTAACTTTGTGTCTCGTTGATCTGTCTAATGTTGACAGTGGGGTGTTAAAATCTCCCATTATTATTGTGTGGGAGTTTAAGTCCCTTTGTAGGTCACTGAGGACTTGCTTTATGAATCTGGGTGCTCCTGTGTTGGGTGCATATATATTTAGGATAGTTAGCTCTTCTTGTTGAATTGATCCCTTTACTATTATGTAATGGCCTTCTTTGTCTCTTTTGATCTTTGTTGGTTTAAAGTCTATTTTATCAGAGACTAGGATTGCAACCCCTGCCTTTTTTTGTTTTCCAGTTGCTTGCTAGATCTTCCTCCATCCCTTTATTTTGAGTCTATGTGTGTCTCTGCACGTGAGATGGGTTTCCTGAATACAGCACACTGATGGGTCCTGACTCCTTATCCAGTTTGCCAGTCTGTGTCTTTTGATTGGAGCATTTAGCCCATTTACATTTAATGTTAATATTGTTATGTGTGAATCTGATCCTGTCATTATGATGTTAGTTGGTTATTTTGCTCGTTAGTTGCTATAGTTTCTTCCTAGCCTCGATGGTCTTTACAATTTGGCGTGTTTTTGCAGTGGCTGGTACCGGTTGTTCCTTTCCATGTTTATTAGTGCTTCCTTCAGGAGCTCTTTTAGGGCAGGCCTGGTGGTGACAGAATCACTCAGCGTTTGCTTGTCTGTAAAGTATTTTATTTCTCCTTCACTTATGAAGCTTAGTTTGGCGGGATAGGAAATTCTGGGTTGAAAATTCTTTTCTTTAAGAATGTTGAATATCGGCCCCCACTCTCTTCTGGCTTGTAGAGTTTCTGCTGAGAGATCAGCTGTTAGTCTGATGGGCTTCCCTTTGTGGGTAACCCGACCTTTCTCTCTGGCTGCCCTTAACATTTTTTCCTTCATTTCAACTTTGGTGAATCTGACAATTATGTGTCTTGGAGTTGCTCTTCTCGAGGAGTATCTTTGTGGCGTTCTCTGTATTTCCTGGATCTGAATGCTGGCCTGCCTTGCTAGATTGGGGAAGTTCTCCTGGATAATATCTTGCAGAGTGTTTTCCAACTTGGTTCCATTCTCCCCATCATTTTCAGGTACACCAATCAGACGTAGGTTTGGTCTTTTCACATAGTCCCAAATTTCTTGGAGGCTTTGTTCATTTCTTTTTATTCTTTTTTCTCTAAACTTCCCTTCTCTCTTCATTTCATTCATTTCATCTTCCATCAGTGATACCCTTTCTTCCAGTTGATCGCATCTGCTAGTGAGGCTTCTGCAATCTTCGCATAGTTCTCGAAACTTGGCTTTCAGCTCCATCAGCTCCTTTAAGCCCTTCTCTCCATTGGTTATTCTAGTTACCCATTCTTCTAATATTTTTTCAAAGTTTTTAACTTCTTTGCTATTGTTTTGAATTTCCTCTCGTAGCTCAGAGTAGTTTGATCGTCTGAAGCCTTCTTCTCTCAACTCGTCAAAGTCATCCTCCATCCAGCTTTGTTCCGTTGCTGGTGAGGAACTGCGTTCCTTTGGAGGAGGAGAGGTGCTCTGTTTTTTAGAGTTTCCAGTTTTTTTGCTCTGTTTTTTTCCCCATCTTTGTGGTTTTATCTACTTTTTGTCTTTGATGATGGTGATATACAGATGGGTTTTTGGTGTGGATGTCCTTTCTGTTTGTTAGTTTTCCTTCTACCAGACAGGACCCTCAGCTGCAGGTCTGTTGGAGTTTACTAGAGGTCCACTCCAGACCCTGTTTGGCTGGGTGTCAGCAGCAGTGGCTGCAGAACAGCGGATTTTCATGAGACCACAAATTCAGCTGTCTGATAGTTCCTCTGAAAGTTTTGTCTCAGAGGAGTACCCGGCTGAATGAGGTGTCAGTCTGTCCCTACTGGGGGGGTGCCTCCCAGTTAGGCTGCTCAGGGGTGAGGGACCCACTTTAGGAGGCAGTCTGTCCGTTCTCAGATCTCCAGCTGCGTGCTGGGAGAACCACTACTCTCTTCAAAGCTGTCAGTCAGACAGGGACATTTAAGTCTGTGGAGGTTCCTGCCGAGTTTTTGTTTGTCTGTGCCCTGCCCCCACAGGTGGAGCCTATAGAGGCAGGCAGGCCTCCTTGAGCTGTGGTGGGCTCCACCCAGTTCGAGCTTCCTGGCTGCTTTGTTTACCTAAGCAAGCCTGGGCAATGGCGGGTGCCCCTCCCCCAGCCTCGCTGCCGCCTTGCGGCTTGATCTCAGACTGCTGTGCTAGCAATCAGCGAGACTCCGTGGGCATAGGACCCTCCAAGCCAGGTGCGGGACACAATCTCCTAGTGTGCCGTTTTCCAGGCCCGTTGGAAAAGCGCAGTATTAGGATGGGACTGACCCAATATTCCAGGTGCCATCTGTTTCCCCTTTCTTTGACTAGGAAAGGGAACTCCCTGACCCCCCGCGCTTCCCGAGTGAGGCAATGCCTCGCCCTGCTTCGGCTCGCGCACGGTGTGCTTCACCGACTGTCCTGCACCCACTGTTAGGCACTCCCTAGTGAGATGAAACCGGTACCTCAAGCAGAAATGCAGAAATCACTCGTCTTCTGTGTCGTTGGGGCTGGGAGCTGGAGACCGGAGCTGTTCCTATTCAGCCATCTTGGCTCGGAATCTCTGCATTATTTAGTTCTCACTAGCACACCTACATTATTACATTAAATTTATTGTTTTCTCTTCAGCTTTGTAAGTGGCAAGTCTATTTAACACGAGAAAGACATAGGTCACTAAAATGTAGAAATTTAATTAATATATTCAAAAAAAAATTCGTGTTTCAACAGTGTTTAGTCATTAGTCTTGGTTTAGAAAAAGTTTGTTGGATCTGCATTTTTATAATCATAGTACTTTTATTTTCATTTATTTCTACCTTTTAGACTATCAGTCTTCCAATTACCTGTTTCAATGCCCTAAGCAATTGTTGGCTAGGCAACAAAGATGTATTTTGGAGACCCATCTTTTCAATGGGTGTTGTTTTTAACTTAGCTTCTGTTTTTTAGCTAAAATTACTGAGTTGGGCAGGAGCCTATCAAGCAATAGGGCAAAGAAAATATTCTCATCTTAGATAGCTCTGAAGAAGAAGTAAGCCTACTTTACCTGAGGCTTTAATAAACACTTTATCCAGGATAGCTTTCTTTTACCCTTTTGTAAAGAGTTTTTTAAAAGAGGCAACAAAATGTTGAAATCTTTTTAGAAGCTTCTGCACATCAGTAAGTATCCTTGGATGAGACTAATGCAAGAGCTCTCATTTTGAAATGTATTTTCTTAAAGTGCAGCATTATTTGGATTATTTCACTGTCTTAAAAGTATGCCATTTAGAAGAAAACCGCTGGTGCTTAACTACCAGCCCTTTGACCTGAAACTCTGTTGTGAAACAGGGATGGAAAAACTTGGACCTAAACCCCCGGTACTGAGACAGGTGGAAGCAAAGGCATTTGTCTGCAGAGCTCTTTACCTAAATCTCCTGTCCAAAGACAGAGACTGAAACCCTCACTCTTAAAGGAAAAAGAAGGTTTGAAAAACAGTCTAAATCTAGACCTTCAACCAAGGAGTGAGAGGTATGAATTCAGAAGAACTTACCCAAAACACCCAGTGAGACTTCTGAAGATGAAGAGTTCTCCTGGTACCAAGCATTGCTTTTGGAGAAACACCAGGTGGTTGGGGTGGGGGCTGCGCAAGGGGGAAGGTTCACTCCGAGTCTTGCCGACTTATGCCATGTATGTCAATCTAAAAGGAAGAAACTAGGTAAAACTAATATAAGTAGAGAGTTTATTTGGGCCAAGCTTGAAGATTGTAACCCAGGAGCACAGATTCAAGTTGCCCTGAATATACATTTTGATCAGCTGCAATTACAAGTGAATGTTCAAAGGCAAAAAAGAGGACAGGGAGTGGGCCGATACAGAGTTGTTAGGAATTTTCATTGGTTTACACAAATAACATTGATTAGTGATGGTAATACATTGTTAAGCTATAGGGTATGGGCTACAGTGTCCTGTGCAACATATATGTCAGTTTATAGCTACTTTATGACAATAGCAAGCAGTTTCAGGAGATGAATACGTAGCTCATAGGAGACGTAGGATGTGATTATAGTCTCCTTTTAATGTCTCTCTGGACTTGATAATTTTTAAAGAGTCACATTCCTCAGATAAAAGTTATTTTTTCAACTTTCAAGGAGTCGTGATTGAATCCCCTCCCTGCTCCTTACCTAGAGGTCAGGGGGACAATCTTCTCAACAACGTTTCAGGAATGCATTAACTTTGTAAATTTTAACGTTTTTTATTGGTATAATTCATTCTTACATACACTAGAATGAGATGTGTTGGATGGCACTCAGTGTATATTGTGGTTCAGTATAAATTTAAATGAGTTTTTACAAAATTCAGCTAAGTTTTCCAAAGGAAATATGATCATTCCATTAAAAAAAAAAGTTTGTTAAATATACCAAGTAGTTTGGAGCTTTCTTGTTCTTCTATAAGGTAACCCTCTCCTTTTTTAAAAAAAAGCTTCTTTGTTATTTTGGTGCTTTTGGATAAAAATTCCTTTTGCTCAGCTTTTCCTTAAACAAATCCCTCACAAATATTTTTCAGTTTACACAAACAGATCATAGTCATGGTATTTTTTTTTTCAGTAGTTGGAAGGAAACTTAGGGCTTACCTAATCTAAAATAGTTTATTTTACAGATGAGAAAACTAGGGTCCTGAGAGGTTAATTGGCTGGCCTATGGTCACACAGCTAGTTTGTGACAAGAATGATTAGAATTTAGGTATGCCAGTCTCCCTAAACTGAACTTATTCCTTTATTTGATGAATAGAAATCTGGGTTCTTGTCTGTCCCTAGCTAGATTTATTGTCTTGATTTTGGCCAAACTTCCCATTTCAGTGCTTGTTTTTTAAATAATAATTAATATCTGAATCAGAATGTTAAGTCTCAAAACTTCATTTTAATAGTTCATCCTGTAATTGCCTGGTGGGTTCATCTTGCCCACTGCCCAGACAGAGCTGATGTATCTATGCAGGGGAATTGCAATAGAGAGAGAGTTTAATACACATAGAGCTTCCTAAATGGGAGATTAGAGTTTTGTTATTACTCATATCAGCCTTCCCCAAAATTTGGAGGCTAGAATTTTTCAAGATAGTTTGGCAGGCAGGGTCCTAGGGAATGGGTACTACTGATTTAGTTGGGGATGCAATCATTGGGGTGTGGAAAGTGGTCCTTGTGTGCTGAGTCTACTTCTGGGTGGGGACTACAGGAACAGTTGAATCATGAGTCTTTGGTCTGAGTGAAGTCATCTGGTTGTCAGAAATGCCAAAGTCTGAAAAGACATCTCAAAAGGTCAATCTTAGGTTCTACAATAGCGATGTTATCTACAGGAGTAATTGAGGAAGTTACAAAACTTGTGACTTCTAGAATGATGACTGCTTATCATTTATGCCTACATTTTAGCTGAATTCTACCCCTTTCATAATTCTAACCTTGTAGCCTTTCATTAGTTTTACAAAGGTGGTTAAGCTTTGGGAAGGCTTTTATCATCTTTACTGTAAGATTAAACTAGAAACTAAATTTCTCCTAAAGTTAGCTTGGCCCATGGCCTGGAAAGACCAAGGGCAGTTTGGAGGTTGAAGGCAAGATAGAATTGGTTAGGTCAGATCTTGTTCACTGCTGTAATGTTCTCACTGTTATAATTTTTGCCAAGGCGGTTTCAGTACTTAAAATAAAACTGCATATAGAGCTACAATTTCTCTCAGTTGATTTCTTATTTGCTATGATTTAATCTTTACATTTAAAAATAATATCTATTGAGTCAGTTTCAAAAATATGTTCAAAAAGCTGTGGGTGTTTAAAAATATTTTAAAGTATTATATCTTTTCTTAGTCTTTATAGGTTATTTACTTTGATTTAAATGATTACTCCATGTAATTTTCTCGTATAGATGGTTGGTAGAATTATACTGATTTAAAACAAAACCTGAATTTAATGGTCGATTATTAAAAGCTAAAATATTCTTCAACCTCACAAAGTCAGGAAATTTACACTCTAGATTTCCATGCTAACTAGGATACTTGCTTTACAATACAAAAGACTCTCAAAGGATCATGTAAGGAAAGAATACTTACCTACTATTAAAAACATATTCAGAAATAAACGTTCTTATAATGAACCAGAATAGGAAAAAAACAAAGGAAAGCAAATGAATAATTCTTCTATTTCTAACTTACATTGTGTAATAATTTTCTGTGGGTATACAAGTTTTATTTTATATATCTATTTTATCATACACTGAAGAAGTAATATAATAAAGCTCCTATGTTCTTGAGGTTATGAGGATGTGTTAGCAGAACTCTTCAGGGATTTGAAGAACAGTGATGCTGTGCCCCATTCTGTGGGAGACTAGGAACATGACTTGAGTCACACAGACCAGGATCTAAATCCCATTCCTAATCACTCACCAACAGCCTAACCTTGGACAACTCTTGTAACTTCTCTAATCCTCAATATTTTTGTCTGTAAAATAGAGATATTATAATGCTGATTTACAGTGTTGTACAATTACATATATACAGTATATCTAATGTCAGCCTTATAATAGGCTCCCAATAACTATTATTTCCTTGTGTTCTCCTTTACCTATTACCCCACTTCTTCCATTTACCAGCCCATTTCCACCTGAGGGACCCTACGGCTCAAAATTAGGATGTGACCCCAGATGGCAGGTAGCTGGAACTAAGGAATAAACTTGGTTGAGACAGTTCTTCAGATCATCCCTAGCATGCAGTATGTTGGTCTGAAGCAGTAATGTCCTTCAAGTGCTCTAATACCTTAACCACTGAACAGTGGCTGTAGATACTCTTAGGGGGCTTCAGAAAGCCACTTCTATGACAGCTATACTCCTGTCCCTTTAGGACCTTGAATCTTCCCAAATACAAGTATTTTTTGTAAAGATTTTCTTAAAATTTTCTTAAGACCTTTTGTAAAAGTGTATTGTAGCTTTATAGTTTTCTTTATTGGAGTGCTACACATCTAAATATATTTTATAGGCTATTCCAAATTAAGTTAATACTGTGATTGATCACTCCTACTGGAAAAAATTTGAAATTTCAGCCTTTGAGGTAGAGAAGATTTTGATAAAATTTATTTTGACAATTTCTTTAAAATATCTTGATTCTTAAGCAGGTTTGTAATATATTAGGCCTTTTTGGTAGCAGTCCTGTCCTTCAATAACATCACCCTCCTAGGTTATGAACATCTGTATATATAAGCACTTGGCCTAAAGCAGGACTTTAGAGAACTTAGAGAGGTGTTTCTATAATTAACTGAAATACTGTTACTTTTGTGATAGTATCATTATTTTTATATTTGAAGCTTTACTATTTCAACTGTACTGTGGATTTACATAGTCATCTGTGGGCTAGCTGGGGAACTGATAATGTTTTAAATATTAGTTCAGAAAATAGATTCAGAATTACCAAAGATTGACCCATGTATCAACTTTTGGATAAAAAGACCTCTGTGAGTTGATGGTGTCAGATTGTCAGGGCCAGCCTGCTGTGTACCTCTGCAAGGAGGACAACTAAGAAAAAGGGAGGTGATAAGGGAAAGAAAAGGAGTAAGTTTTCTTCTTTTATCTCTTAAAATTGTCTGCTGTTACTTTTTGGACTCATAGTGACTTTAGAGGGGTTTATTTAGATAAACAGCCTCCTCTCCTACACCCCTTTTTCCTTTAGAAAGAAAGAAAGACATTGTAAAAAGGATTAGAGAACTTTTTATCATTTGGGAAGAATAAAGATTAGGGAAGAACATTTATATAATTATTATAACTTGAATAATATGTTTTCATTTTATAACTGGGTCAGCTCTTACCTGAACAATCTCAAGGATGTTTATTATATATTGTTGTATCATTTATTTCCACAAGTCTGTAGGCCATCAACTAAAGTAAAAATCTTTTTATTATTCAGATTTTTATTGTGGCATTTAGATTTAAATAATTTCTCCTTTGTAACAATTTTCTTCTTGCAATCAAAATAAAATGTTGCATGATTTTACATATAGGCCACTGGGTAGAACAAAACACATGGCTCAGATGTAAAGAAAAACACTTTCTGCTAAATTTTAGATATATGTTGTACATAAAAGGTGCCTCACATGGCAAAAATTTTAATTTTAGTTGTATAATAAAATTTTAAGGGGCAACTTGACTCATAGAATCATTTGGCAGATATTGAATGAACACTGGTTAGATATTATGGAGGGGTGAATCTGGAGGGAGAGTCCAGAAATGCATGTAAATATTTTCTTCGTTTAGGGAGCATAAACTGAAGTTGAGAAGATAGTTACATATAAAAAAATTATCCCAGAATCCTTAGAACTGGAAGACCCATTCAAACCCTGGAAGTTAGCTGAATAACGATCCTAGGAGCTTGGTAGTTTGCCTGCAAAATCTGTCCACCAGGTTAGCTGTATCTCTATACCAATAGTGGCATGCTTTCATGCTCTGGGATTCTGAGTTAAGCATGAGTAATGTTCTGTTTGCTAGTAGGGTAGGACTATACCTAACTGACATGTAAGAATCAGGAAATTAGGAACAAATAGCAAACTTGATTATAAAATAGAAGTAGCAACAGGTACATGGCCAGAATCAGATACAAGGACGCTGTCTTGAGATCCACTAAGTATAAGTCAAGTAGGCATGAGACTCAAAACTGAGTAGTCAGTCAGACAAGGATAGCAGCAAGGTCTGGTGCAGCCTAACTTCCTTTAAGAAGTTGTCCTGTCACTTATGGCATATTCCAACCACCATATGAGTGGGCTACGTGGACACAGCCCATTTTTGAGCTGTTCAGACCAATCTAGATCTCTTTTACTTCATGATTTCTCTATTTGTTCTTTGGTTACACCTTTCCATGCCCTTAGGATTTTAATTCTTCTTGGCCACCACTTTGACTCCAGCAGAGCTCTCTGTCTTAGCAGTGATTTTCTTCCCTGATTCTGTGTGGCTCAGTTTACACCACTGCTGATGTTATTTTCATCTGGCTCACATTGGCCTTGCTAGCAGAATAGAATGGCTGGGTTATTCTGCCGTTGCTTTGGAGAAGTGTAAGTTGACCCTATGGTCCTTAGACTTGGCTTATTTAACGCTAATGATAGAAACTGCTACTCTGGAAACTGATTGCGGTAAACTGCTTGAACCAGCTGAGAAGCCTAAAATGGAACTATTGACCATACATTCATTGGACCCTTTCTATTCATCATGTAGAATTCAACCTATTTGCACTTGTGTTCCCAGAATCTTTCAGAGTGAGACCTGATTGCTGCTGTTTTGATCTGTTTCTTAAGTGTCCCTAAAAGACAGAGACCCATGTTCTTTTCCTATTCATAACACCATATTCTTTATAATGGATGTCCTGAGAAAGACAAATTACCTTATCTGCCCAAATATAAAATACAATTTTAGTTCCCAGTCATTCCTCAGAAAAGAAGGAATTGCCTTTGAGTCTTTGAGTTATTCTCAGATTATTAGACATTATTTTGAGTATAAAATGTAAAATATTATTTGAGGAAAACATGTTAGCCTAAAATTACCATTGTCAGCATTAGTTTGGGCTATTTTCCTTGATAAACCCGTGATGTAATCAATCATGCCCCCTCCCCTCCATAGAGGTTGGGCCTGGGACTCAAAGTTTCAACCCTCTAATCACAACATTGATTCCCCTGGAAACCAGTCCTCATCTTGAGGCCAAGTAGGTGCCCCCAGCCACCAGTCAACTTATTAGAATACAAAAGATACTCTTATCACTCTAGTGATTCCAAGGATTTTAGGATTTATGTCAGTAAATGAGACAAAGACCAAATACATATTTCACAATATTATAAGGACAAATGAAGAAAACAACTATCTCACTATTGAATGGCTTTGCACAACAGCTCAGTGAATGCATTCTATTTGGATCCAAAAGTGGCTGGGCGTGGTGGCTTACACCTGTAATCCCAGCACTTTGGGAGGCCGAGGTGGGCGGATCACCTAAAGTCAGGAGTTCAAGACCAGCCTGACCAACATGGTGAAACCCTGTCTCTACTAAGAATACAAAAATTAGTTAGGCATGGTGGCACATGTCTGTAATCCCAGCTACTTGGGAGGCTGAGGCAGGAGACTCGCTTCAACCTGGGAGGCAGAGGTTGCAGTGAGCCGAGATCATGCCATTGCACATCAGCCTGGGCGACAAGAGCAAAACTCCATCTCAAAAAAACAAAACAAAACAAAACAAAGCAAAAAAACAAAAGTGCCATATCTGACATTAGAGGGTAATAATGGTCATGTGTTACTATGTACAAGAGACATCTAGCAGGGAGCCTCTCTTGGCTGACTCAAGTCTGAACTGTTGCCCTGGTCTGTACCTCATCCTATCCTTCTCATCTGTCTTGGCAACTTGCTTTGTTTTTGATTAATTCATTATGCTGTCTATATCCTTCTTAATTTGATGCACATATTTGACTTCCTGGCTACCTTGATGAACTTTCTGCTTCAGTACTGCCTCTGTATCCACAGGGCATCTCTGGAGTACCTTGGTAACTCCAATTTCTAGACTAACTAAGTCTACCCTGCTGAAATCCTTTGAGTTTGGAGCCTGAAAGAGAACTGAGAAAGTTTTACCAAAGGCAGGGTTACCATGAAGCTAATAAAGCTTAAGTTCAGGGTTCTACATCTGCATAGGATCCTGGGATATTCTGGGAATTTAGAATGTTCTAGATGGGGAGACACAGCCAGGTTATGGTCAGGAAGGTCAGGAAACATTTCTATATAAGCATTTCTGTTCAAAGAGTTCTCAGAGAAGGAATGTGACTCTTTAAGCCTCCAGAAATTTATGGTAATTTTCTTTTCATGTTCTAAGTAAATATTTACTTTTGTACCTAAGTTTGCATTTATAAGTTGGTATTCTTATTTTTAGAGATGACCACTCAAATTGTATATGCTTCAGGCCACACAAAATCTGGATCCACCACTGGGTTTTACTAATGAGATTCTTGGGTGTTTTGCTAGTTCTTATTTCCCTACACTTAGTAAAATATAATTTATACAACAGTAAGTAGAATCTAGAGCCTCCCCAAATCTTTCTAAAATCATTGCTTTTGTGGCTCCTTTACAAGAGAACTGGAACTGTCACCAAACCAAACTGGATCTGTTTGCCTGCACAAACAGATGAGTTTGCCTTCACACACAATGGAAAGCCAAGCACTGAAGCACCAGATTTTTACACTGAGAAAGGTTTATTGCAAGTTGACTGACAAGGAGACAGAAGGAAATGCTCAAATCTGTCTCCCCAAGCTGACTGGATCCTGCCATGGAGTCATGCCAGGACTTGATCTGATTGGATCCTGGATCCTGCCATGCAGTATCCACCTTTTAATTCAGTCCTTACTCCTTAGTCCAAGCACTTAGGTTCTGCCCATTTGGTTCATCTTCATGTTCAGGTTATGTGACCTTCAAACTGGGGGTCCAACAGCAACTGAAAAACAGCCCATAGCTTCGTTACATAAAAGTTTACCAGATTGGTCTAATGCCGTTCCAAATCACCCCTTTATTATGTCCATTCCTCAGTATTGAGGGAAAAGGGGTGACAACCACTCTAGCTAGTTCCTGCTGGTTAGATAGTAGACCTTGGTTAGAGAAATGAAATTGTTTAGTGCTCAGGATTATGTTTCAGAAGAAGTTACTTCAACCGAGTTCTAGGACAAAGGAATAAAGAGTTAGCAACCTGAACATTATTTGTTTTGGAGAACAAGGGAAAGAAAGCTCAGATTTTATAGCAAAAGTTCACACCCAGGTTCCCAATCAGTTCTCTTTGTGCAAATGAAGGATTGAAACTTGTAACTTGCTTAGTTCTGATTGATTGATACAGCTCAACTCTGATTGACTGGTTCAGGTGAGCCCCAAAGGTTCTATAGATTAAAATGTGTGAGTTTTGGAGGAAGAGTATGGGTATAACTCCTAGTCAGCAAATGGCTACATGGCTCTATTTAAAATTTAGGCTCAGTCAGCTACTCAGGATCCATCTTGAAGGACTGGCTCAAACCTGTTGGCAGATAGCATTGCATCCCATCATGGTGCCAGAGTGGTTGACTACCTGCTCCAGGTCCATCTGGTCCCTTGTAGAGATCCTTGAGGCAGGACAGTGGCCAGTTGAACAACTAGAGTCTTTTACTTATGAGAGGCACTCAAATGTGTGTTAAATTTGAACCAAAGTCTCTTGGGTTAAGTTGGTTCCTGTTTCCAGCTAAAGTGAGTTTAAAGTCTTAAGGATTGAGTCGGCACAATCCTAGTGGGAGTCGCTTGCAGACAGCTGTTAAAATAGGCTAGAACAATTTTAAAGAGCAGCCAAATGCTTAACCCAAATATGAGGAGGATCATTAAGACTTGTAGGGTGAAACACAGAAGGAATCTTATACCAGGGTTAAGCCAGCTGAGAACGTCTGGACATTGGAAATTCCACCCAATAAGTCCAGACAGGAGTCTTTCTGAAGGTGTCCCTTTCAGAGATTTGGCTAACATTATAACCTCAGATGTTCCCAGTTCACCTGACTGGTAGTATTTACCCAGATACAGCAGCAAGTATTAGCGATAGCAGAAACACCACCCTGTGCAGTGAGGTGTTAGTCTAGAGCAGTGTGGTTGTCCAAGATCACACAAGCAAGGGAGTCTAGGGGATCTCTGTTGTGCCCTGATGGCATGAGTGGTGAAGCAGGCAGCTCTATTAACAGTGCAGAAAAGTTTCTGACCATTCCAAACAGAACCTAGTCCAAACCAGGACCTCAGAAACCTTCCTGTGCAGCTCCTTCACTAGAGTTAATCCCTTTCAGCAAATCACATCCGTGAGAGTGTCCTCCAACTATAATCCATGGGGTCATTATCAGTGTTGGCATGTGCCTCAAGACTCTCAGGTAGCTCTTGGAGAGCAGGAGGGGTAGAATTAGTGAAACTGACTGAATAGATGGGAATTTGCATAAGATCTATCTGTGGCCAGATCTCCTGGTGAGGGTAACTCAAGTATTATTTTCTCCTTTTTTGGGAGAAGGATATGTGGACCTGGCAAGTTTCTAAGAAGTCCTTTCCCAGGAGGTGAGTGGGGGCTGAACAGACAAAAACAAACAAACAAACAAACCAAAAAAACAATGTGGTTTCTTCTGACTGGATGAATTCAGAACTCCAGAGAGAGGGTTTTGAATGCCCACCAAGGTTAAAAAAGACTAAATAAAGGGCCTAGGGCAAAGGCAGGCTAAATGCCACTCAGATCTTTGTCATTGGGCTTTTATTATTCTGTTGGTCTGTTCCACCACCCCACTGGATGTTAATAGGCCAAATTTTATAAACATTTTGAATAATTTGCCCTGTAAAATGAGTTCCTTAGTCACTATGAAGTTCTTGAGAGACTTCCCAGGTTGATATAATTTTTCCAGTAAGGCTTAACTACTGCCATTGCTGTGACCTATCAAGAAGAAGGCGTTAACCCAGTTTGAAAACATGCAAATCATAATTAGTACATGATGGTTTCCTTGTGAGGCAGGGAGCTAAATAAAATCTTGTTGCCATACTTTAAAGGCACCACTCAGTAATGAGAAGTGGCCCATGGAGGCATGCAACAGTTTTCCAGTAGTGTATTATGGACAAATTTTACACAGATACCAAAGTCATGAGCAACCTTGAAGGCATACCTCATGTCTTTATAAATACTGGCTGTTTTACCTTTGGCTAAAAGACATGACCTAGTAAGTGCATGCAGTTCCACTTATTAGGCAGACTTGGCCTTAGGAAAGGTAAGTAAAGTGGCAGGATTGGGCAAGTTATTACACCAGGTGATGGTGAGGTGAGGATAGAAAGAGAACCTTATGGGTCAGGCGTGGTGGCTCATGCTTGTAATCCCAGCACTTTGGGAGGGTGAGGCAGGCGGATTACCTGAGATTGCGAGTTTAAGACCAGCCTGACCAACATGGAGAAACCCCATCTCTACTAAAATTACAAAATTAGCTGGGCATGGTGGTGCATGCCTGTAATCCCAGCTATTCGGGAGGCTGAGGGAGAATCTCTTGAACCTGGGAGGCGGAGGTTGCAGTGAACCAAGATGGCGCCATTGCACTCCAGCCTGGGCAACAAGAGTAAAACTCAAGAAAAAGAAAGAAAGAGAACCTCATGGTTTGCTAGCTGGCTTATGATGTGACTTGAAGGGAGCCGTGACAGAGTATGGAATGGAGATAGTGAGAGGTAGCCCCATAACTATCTTCTCTATGGCTTTTACAAGGAAGAGACAGCATCAACTGCTCTGAGACAAGGGGTCATAGTATCCTAAAGGTCTAGTTTGTCCCCAATTCTGATATTACACAAGTAATATCAGATTTAAAAAGGGGAAATCCCCTGAATGTCCTCAGAGCATCCCTAGGCTGGATTGTGAAAAGAGGGCTGAGGGACTCCATTGGGATTTAGTTATAACCAACTATTGGAGGAACTTAGGAAGATTCAGTCCAATCTACAGATAGATAACAAGGACTTGAAGACAGTGTACAGAGTTACAATCTAATAACAGATGTACTTTTGCTTTCCTTAGAAGCATAACTTTTTCTTTCCACAGTGATCATCTAAGAAATCTCAGATTTAGAATCTTTTACAGCTGGGAAGCCAAACCAAGGCAGGTTTTAGATTTTACTTACAGTCTTAAGGTTCTTGGGCCTGCCAGGAAGTGACAGTTTTCATTCACTCTCTGTAAAGCTGGGAACTCCTGAAGCCAGGCATTTTATTCACATTCTTAAATATGACATTTCAGTCCAAACCTTGGTAATAGAACCAGTGTTTCCCATTGCATCTTGCTTATAAAGAGAGAGCAGATTTTTTTTTTTTCCCTGAGACAGGGACTTGCTCTCTTACCAAGGCTGGAGTGCAGTGGTGAGATCTTGACTCACTGCAACCTCTGCCCCCCAGGTTTAAGCAATTCTCCTGCCTCAGTCTCCGGAGTAGCTGGGATTACAGGCGCGTGCCACCATGCCTGGCTAATTTTTTGTATTTTTTTTTTAGTAGAGATGGGGTTTCACCAGGTTGGCCAGGCTAGTCTGCGAACTCCTGACCTTGTGATCCACCCTCTTTGGCCTCCCAGAATGCTAGAATTACAGGTGTGAGCCACTGTGCCCAGCTGAGAGAGCAGATTTTTACTGAACTTACATTACATAAAAATAAGAATACTCATTAATGGTTTCTAAATTTTGTAGGAATAAAGTTGTGAGAAAAAGCAAATGCTTCCATGCTTGTTCACAAAGGATATGTTATCAAATTATTGCAAACTCTAAATAACTTATGACAGAAAATTTCCTAAGTCTGGAAAACAAAACATTTAAGTCATAACAATTAAGTTATGACTTAATGATTAAGTTAAGACTTAAAAATTAAGTCTTAACAATTACTTAACTTCATGTAATTTTGTTTTGCTCAGTCTTAATTAATAATTTTGGACTATAGCCAATTGCAAGTGCTTCCAGAGAAAAATTTAAGATAATAACTGTGGATAACAAAAATTCAGACCAGCCACAGTCAAAGATCTGATGAGAGTTTATAACTAACAGAGAAATCTAGGTATTTCGGTAGCATATAACTAATTTCACATCATGACATATACCCTAACATATCCGAATTTTAGGAATCTTATACAATTTGGAATAACTTTTAACAACACATTTACACAAATATAACTTAAAGGAAATTCAACAGCATTCCTTATTTGACAGTGCTTCCCATATTATTTACCAAATAAGCTTAATCATTTAAAATCTCTGTAAGATGAGAAATGCACCCTTTGAGGCTCTCCAGGGGGTCCACCTGTAAAATGTCAAAGTTAATTTTAGGCCAAGAAGCTTGATTTAGGATTTGGATCCTGGGAGAACCTACCAAAGACATCAAAAAGTTCAAAGTACTTCCTTCAACAGAATCATAGGTTACTGCCACATAGTAGTTACTCATTTAACCAGAGTGACAATCAAAAGACTTCAAAAGCAATACAGAAAGTTACATGAATGTAAAAACCTTAACTCTTTTAAACCTCAGTCTTCCTAAGCAATCTTTGTTTCCTAGGCCAGTTACTTTGAGCAGGGGAATACATTTAGTAACAGCATAGGAAGTCCTGGTTACATGAAATAATTCAGACATTTAAGGCCTGGTTACATGAAACAGTGCAGACATATAAAAATACAGAACCAATTTATACTGGGATAAAATATTGCTTTTCTTGACCTTCAAGATAAACCTGAAACCAGAGAAACTAGACAGTTCTCAGGAAGAAATGGGCCAGAGAGAGAAACTTACTCGTAATTCAGAGAATGGCTGTTAAAGAAACAGACTTCAGAATTAAAAATCAAAACCTCTTGCAATCTTACCAAGAGCAAATTGATGTCTTAAGACACTCTTGTTATTTTAACATAGAGGGCCAAAATTATAAGTTCTGTGTTTTAATATCAACATTCACTGCCTAGAAAGACTGTTTAAAATTTCTTTTAATTATAGCCAACTTATTCACACCCCAAGTTTCTTTCTTAAAATTTCTATTTATTAACCTTTTCATGACTTACTCAGACCATCTATGACATGCTTGGACTTTCTACCTTTCCCTATAATTCTCTTTCTTAAATAACCAGTCATTTTACTTTAGGACAAAGATTTACTACATATGATTCTTTCTTATACAAAATTATTCTCTTTTCTTCATATCCATAACTTTCTTACATGTCTCTCTCCCTTTACTACTAGTTCCTTTTTATCTTGTTTCTGTTTCCTTTCTAAATCCATATTGTGAAGCTCCTTTTAAATAACCTCCAAATTTGACAAAATAATTTTTTTCTCACTGAAGAACATATTTTATGTGTTTCTTATAGTTTTTTCTTATTAAAAACACACCTGGCCAGGTGCAGTGCCTGACGCCTGTAATCCCAACAGTTTGGGAGGCCGAGGCAGGCGTATCACAAGGTTAGGAGTTCAAGACCAGCCTGAGCAAGATGGTGAATCCCCATCTCTACTAAAAGTACAAAAATTAGCCGGGTGTGGTGGTAGGTCCCTGAAATCTCAGCTACTCAGGAGGCTGAGACTGGAGAATTGCTTGAACCTGGGAGGCGGAGGTTGCAGTGAGCTGAGATTGCGCCGCTGCACTCCAGCCTGGGTGACAGAGTGAGACTGTGTCTCAAAAAACAAACAAACAAACAAGCAAAAAACACCTTTTGGTGTTTTTAACACTTTGGTGTTCATTTGAAGAATTACAAATCAGAATTTTTAACTCTTAGTAACCTTAAATTTTATTAAAAACATAGAAATATTGCTGGGTGTGGTGGCTTACACCTGTAATCCCCACACTTTGGGAGGCCAAGGTAGGCATATCACCTGAGATCAGGAGTTTGAGACCAGCCTGGCCAACATGGTGAAACCCCATCTCTACTAAAAATACAAAAACATTAGCCAATTGTGATGGTGGGCACCTGTCATCCCAGCTACTGGGGAGGCTGAGGCAAGAGGATGGTTTGAACCTGGGAGACGAGGTTGCAGTGAGCCAAGATTGTGCCACTGCACTCCAGCCTGGGCGACAGAGTGAGACTCCGTCTAAAAAACAAACAAACAAACAAAAATAAACATAGAAATCTTGAATTGCCTATTTGTATATCAGTCTTTTATAAATAAGAACCATTTTATAATTATTAGAAAAACGTGTTTTCCTATAGCATAATTCTTAGAGACCAAACATATTTAGTCTTTCTATTAAATTTAAGAAGTCAAGGAGAGACCTAATTTTGGTCCTTTATGGCCACCATTTTGTCACCAAACCAGTGGGGTCACTTTGCCTATGCTCAGTGGAAATCCAAACACCACAGCACCAGGATTTTACATTGAGAAAGGTTTATTGTGAGTCAGCTAATAAGGAGACAGAAGGAAATGCTCAAATCCATCTCCCTGAGCTGGGGGCTGGTCAGCTTTTATAAGCATAGGGTAATGTGGTGTGATTTTATTGTATCTTGCAACAAGGTGATGCCAGGAAGCATGATCTGATTGGATCCTACCATATAGTGTCCAGGGCTCAATAGGTATGCCAGGGCTCAATAGGTATGCCAGGGCTCAATCTGATTGGATTCTGGATCCTGCCATATAGTGTCCACCTCCTAATTCAGTACTTACTACTCAGTCTGAGCACTAGGTTCTGCGTGGTCGTTTGCTTGGTTTATCAGCAAGCCTTTATAGAAAGCCTACTATGTGTGATGAAGGTACTGGCCTAGGTGTTTTTCAGGTTCATTAAATTCAATTTAGAGTCATTTGAAATGAATTGCCTTAACTGTGAAGTATTTTTTTGTTTCTTGGAACCTTAACAGCAGTTCTTTCTTTCTTTCTTTTTTTTTTTTTTCTGAGACGGAGTCTTGCTGTCACCCAGGTTGGAATGCAGTGGAGCAGCCTTGGCTTGCTGCAACCTCTGCCTCCTGGGTTCAAGAGATTCTCATGCCTCAGCCTCCCGAGTAGCTGGGACTACAGACACCCACCACCAGGCCCAGCTAATTGTTGTATTTTTAGCCGAGACGGGATTTCACCGTGTTGGCTAGGCTAGTCTCAAACTCCTGACCTCAAGTGATACATGTGCCTTGGCCTCCCAAAGTGCTGGGATTACAGGCATGAGCCACCACACCTGGCCAATAGCAGTTTTCTTTAAAGAAATAAATTGAAAGTAACATGACAAATATGAGTAAGTGCCAGGGAAAAACAATGATAAATTAGTGGCACCAGTCGTTTGATGTTCTCTGAAACCCAGAGACGTGTCAGTTTGCCAGTGCTAGGAGTTTTACTGCCAAGAATATAAAAGGAAAATGATCCTTCATCTTTTGGGGTAAGTTTTGTCAACCTGAAGTAATCAAAAGGATCAGAATCCAGTTTTAAAGAGTTTATTAATGTGAAAGGCTAGGAACGGCCATTCAGGAAACACAGACTCCAGAGAAATGGAGTCAGCACTCTGAATTTAAAAGTTAAGGTCTTGCATATAGGAAGAAAACAAAGAAATTCAACAGGATGACAACATTTTCTATATAAGGCTGATTTATGAGTTATAACAATTTAGTTACAGTTCATTTTCTTTTTCCCTGTGGCTTGTTTTCTTTACAGCTGGTTTTCATTTCCTTTCCAATTTAAGAGTATATTTAATATTCCATCTTAAGATAATGTGATAGTCATGAAGTCATGAAGTCTTTGTATGAGAAAGGTTAAGAGGGAAGTTAATATATAAGGAACTCAACAGAGAAGAGGGAAGGAACCTTCCCTGACACCCTTTATTCATTTTGCAAAACATTGAAACATTGTAGGTAAGGAAGAAGGCTAATCTCTAATCAGAGAAACAGAGTTATAGCTTTCTAGGTTCCAGTTGCCTGTCATGTGACTCAGGTCTCATGATCACATTTCTTTAAGGGCTCAAAATAATGTAAAGCTCCAGCAGCTTAGATTTTCAATTATTTTATTTCACAGTTTCATAGATGGAGGTCATGGGTGGTCTCGGGGTAACTATTTTTCAAGCCGAAGAACCCTGTATTGAGAATGAATTCATTATGTTCATCATTTCATCAGTCTATTAAAGTATGTCGTTATGTCAATATCAAGTACATGTGTTTGGGAAATTAGATAGGAGTCCTAAAAAACAAATCAGCATATAATGTCAGATACTGAGGAATGTTTTGAAGAAAACACGATGTCAGGGAAGGAGAGAGTTTAATGGTTATGGGGATGCTGTTTTATAAAGGCTATACTGGCTTTTTTGCTATTGCTTGAATGTAGCAAATATATTCCCATTTTAGGGCCTTTGCACTTATTGTGGCTTCTGGCTGGAGTGCTTTCCTTCAGATATTTGCATCAGTTGTTTTCTCATTTTATTCAGGAGTCTGACCACCCTGTCTAAAGTAGCACCTTCCACCATTCAATTCTTTTTTTTTTTTCTTTTGCATTTTTCTTTTCTTTTTTTTTGTTATTATACTTTAAGTTTTAGGGTACATGTGCACAATGTGCAGGTTTGTTACATATGTATCCATGTGCCATGTTGGTGTGCTGCACCCATTAACTCATCATTTAGCATTAGGTATATCTCCTAATGCTGTCCCTCCCCCCTCCCCCCACCCCACAACAGTCCCTGGAGTGTGATGTTCCCCTTCCTGGGTCCATGTGTTCTCATTGTTCAATTCCCACCTATGAGTGAGAACATGTGGTGTTTGGTTTTTTGTCCTTGCGATACTTTACTGAGAATGATGGTTTCCAGTTTCATCCATGTCCCTACAAAGGACATGAACTCATCATTTTTTATGGCTGCATAGTATTCTATGGTGTATATGTGCCACATTTTCTTAATCCAGTCTATCGTTGTTGGACATTTGGGTTGGTTCCAAGTCTTTGCTATTGTGAATAGTGCCGCAATAAACATACGTGTGCATGTGTCTTTATAGCAGTATGATTTATAGTCCTTTGGGTATATACCCAGTAATGGGATGGCTGGGTCAAATGGTATTTCTAGTTCGAGATCCCTGAGGAATCGCCACACTGACTTCCACAATGGTTGAACTAGTTTACAGTCCCACCAGTGGTGTAAAGTGTTCCTATTTCTCCACATCCTCTCCAGCACCTGTTGTTTCCTGACTTTTTAATGATGGCCATTCTAACTGGTGTGAGATGGTATCTCACTGTGGTTTTGATTTGCATTTCTCTGATGGCCAGTGATGATGAGCATTTTTTCATGTGTTTTTTGGCTGCATAGATGTTTTCTTTTGAGAAGTGTCTGTTCATGTCCTTCACCCACTTTTTGATGGGGTTGTTTGTTTTTTTCTTGTAAATTTGTTTGAGTTCATTGTAGATTCTGGATATTAGCCCTTTGTCAGATGAGTAGGTTGCGAAAATTTTCTCCCATTTTGTAGGTTGCCACCATTGAATTCTTTCTCCTTAATCTACACCATCTGACCTTGGGGACCAAAGAGATTCAAATAAATTCTTTGATAAATCCTTTGCTGTCTGAACTCTTAATACTTACTATCTGAAGTTTGGTAATTGAAGAGATTTTCTAAAATATTTATTCTTATTTGATCTGGATATCTAAATCAGGGACCAAGTAATTTTGTATAGTAAGGCAGGGGTTCCCAACCCTTAGCCCACAGACCAGTACCAGACCATGGTCTGTTAGGAACTGACTGCACAGCAAGAGGTGAACAATGGGTTAGTGAATGAAGCTGAGCTCTGCCTCCTGTCAGATCAGCAGTGGCATTAGATTCTCATATGAGCATGGACCCTATTGTGAGGGATCTAGGTTGCACACTCCTTGTGAAAATCTAATGATAAATGTAAATCACTTGAATCATCCTGAAACCATCCCCTGCCCCCATCCGTGGAAAAATTGTCTTCCGCAGAATGGTCCCTGGTGCCAAAAACATTGTGGACTGCTGTAGTAAGGGATACCTGTAGTTTTCTTCACAGCACTTATTACTTCCTGATTTGTTTGTCTGTCTATCTGTCTTTCTACATGTCTCCTTCACTAAATTGTCAGTTCCATCATGGTTGTGATTTTATTATGTTTATTGCTCTATTATCATCACCTGGAACAATGTCTGGCACCCAGTCAATTCTCAATTCATGTGTGTTGAATAGTTGTGTTGACATATGAATGAATCTGTTTGACCCAATATCATCTACACTTTTTATTTTAAAAGTATGATTATAGGCCAGGCACGGTGACTCATGCCTGTAATCTCAGCACTTTGGGAGACCAAAATGCGAGGATCACTTGAGCCTAGGAGTTTGAGACCAGCTTGGGAACATGGCGAAACCCTGTCTCTACAAAAAATACAAAAATTGGCCAGGCATGCTGGTACACGTCTATAGTCCCAGCTATTAGGGAGGCTGAGGTGGGAGGATCACTTCAGCCCAGGAGGTTGAGGCTGTAGTGAGCTGTGAGCATGCCACTGCATTCCAGCCTGGGTGATAGAGTGAGACCCTGTCACAAAAATGAATAAATAAATAAATAAATAAAAGCATGATTATATGGAAAGGACATATTACATGTTATTAAGTTTTAAGGAGCACAGTTTGAAATTATATACAGTTTCCACTTAGGTTTAAAAAAATCAAGCCTTTGCATGTGTTCATTTAGCCATTCATTCCTTGAAAGAAAACATCTTAAGTGTCTCCTGTTTGTCCATTCTGTGCTAAGGTGATCTAACTCAGTTTACAGTTTTATAGGAAGACAGATCATGAAACAACAGTAAATGAATGATACCCTTCTCTTCTCTCACTGCTCTCTAGCCATATTGATCTTTCAATTTCTCAAAGTTAGCAAGCTCTTTTCTGTGTACATTTTACTGTCTTCATGGTGCTTCTTGTATTATAAAGCTGGTGATTATGTATTTATGAGGATAGTTATCTGCCTGATATCTCTGTCTCTATATTGTAACTTCTGTGAGGGCAGGAATCATGATACCATTTAATTGTCAATACCTAGCTCAATGCCCAATACATAGTAGGTATTCAGTAAACATTTCTTGGGCAAATGAATGAATAGGTGATTAGGGGAAGTATGTAGTAGAAACACTTTAATCTAATGGGAGTTAGTGGAGATTTCCCCAAAGAAGTGAATTTTAAGCTGGGATCTGAAGAATGAAGAGGAATTAGCAAGTGAAGAAGAACAGGCAGAGTGTTCTGGAGCTTAAGCTTAGATATTATCCTAAAGGCAAGAGAAGAGTTTTAAACAAAATGTAGCACTGTCAAACTTCCATTTTTCAGCGTTGTTAGCAACAGACTAGATAGGCAGTGCTGGAGCCAGAGAGGTTGGTTGGGAGGCTTTAATAATAATAGATGGTGGCGGCCTCACTTGGGTTCTTGGCAGTGGAGAAAGAGAGAAGTGGGTGTGTTTGAGAGACTTTTAGAAGGCAGAATAACTGATTGGGGATAGTGAAGGAAAAGGAAGAGTTAGTGTGATTCCACGTTTGTGCTTTACAATTGAGAAGATCCTTGGACCATTAATGGAGACTAGGGACTCAGAAGGAAGAAGTATCTGAGTAGTAAAGAACCTGAGGTACCCTTGAGACCTATCTAAATGAAGGCTGAGCAGTAAGGACTTGGTTATATAGGTGAATATTCTGGGTATAAATAAATGCCTTGAAAGAAAGAATCAAAATGTTAATAATATTGGGACTCAAGTTATATTAAATTTTTTATTATTAAGTTTTGTTTTTCATTCTTAGTGTATTTTTGTGAAGGAAATATAATAAACTTTAAAAAATTATATTAGCATGGGAAATGCAAAATTTTAAAAAAGGGGGCAAAAAGCTAATACCTTCTTTAGGCAAAATGTGGGCTACACCCAGTAAAAATAAGTGAATGGTCCTGAATAGAAGCCTACTGGGAAGTGAGTTCAATATTAGCGTGTGTGTATGCAGATGAGTCATCTGGAAATTTAAACTTGCCATTCAAAGAAGGCCTCTTAGTGGAAGGGCCTGTCATTTATTTATCCATGTATCCTTAGGACTCAGCATAGTGCCTTGTACCTAGCAATGGCTCAAGTGATAGCTATGATTTTAGATTTGTTATTAACACATTAATTTTGTTTACATCACTATTTAACATTGAATTTTTATACAATGATATAATCTATGTCATCTTTTTAGGTAGATTGGGGTCAACTGGACTACTTAGTTGTTGACATGCCACCAGGAACTGGAGATGTGCAGTTATCAGTCTCACAGAATATTCCTATAACAGGTAAATCTTCAAAGTTTAAAGTAATTTGTACTTTTTTTGATATGTTGTTGTTGCTATACCAAAAAACTAACTCCATGTTAGGCAAATATTTTGTCTTAAAAATATTCATTCACTTATAAATTTTTCATTAGAGATCAGAAGCATAAATTATTCAAAATATTACCAGAATAAGTATATTTATAAAACCATGACACTTTTGTTACTAGGAAGAGCGAAGTCTGTGTTTCTTGTTCTTGGGAGAAAGAATTTGTCCAAGAGACAATTTTAGCAAAAAGAACAGAGAATTTATTGAAGAAAGTACATGCCAAGAGAGGAGCAGGCTGGAAAAACAGCAGTAGTAGCAGCAAGGGTTAAGTAGTAACAAAGACAGTATGCTCTGAAGGAGGAGGCAGAGTGGGCTGCTGGAAAGAAAATGAGCCAGCAGCCCTGAGAGTTCAACATTGCAGTTTTCATTGTGGTGGACTCTTTAAGTTCCTGCCTGTCTCAAGTCTCTGCCGTTGTCTTTGGCTAGTTTCCCACTTCTGCTTTAAGTCTCTACCTTGTCCCTGACTAGTTCTTGCCACAGTTTTGTAGGATTCTCTTACTCTGAGTTGATGCACATGTGTGTGCCCAGTGTTGGATATGAAGTCTACTTAATGGCATTGTTGCTCCTTACCGCCACCCCAGGAAGGTCATATAGTGGTTAAATCTGTACTTACTATGCCTGTGTATCTCTTAGGAATTTCCCCTTTGCCCTCTTTCCCTTCATATCAGCATGTACCTAGCTACATTCTGACAGCTTAACTGTAGAGTGAGCAATTACTGGGCATCTTAAGGGGTATTTGAGGGTGTTCCTTTCTGCATAGGTATTTCCTGTCCTCTCTGTTCATACCTAGCATGCAGGTTTTGGGTAGTCTCTGGGGTGTGAGCTTTTCTAGTCCTCCTTTTCTCAGGGGCTCTCCCTCCTGCTCGTGTCTAGCTATCTGTCTGCTCTAACACTTCACAGAGGTGGTAGTATAAATCTGCGTTCTAGGAAAACAGTAGCATTAAGTATTTTTTAGGCAGAACATGACTGGTTCACTGCTGTGCAGCACTTATACCACTGGTACATGACAGGCACTCGATAAATATTTATTGAGTGAATACTGAATAAGAATAAATATTAGGGGCTGGGGGCAGTGGCTCACGCCTGTAATCCCAGCACCTTGGGAGGCTGAGGTGGGCGGATCCCAAGGTCAGGAGATCGAGACCATCCTGGCTAACACGGTGAAACCACATCTCTACTGAAAATACAAAAAGTTACCTGGGCGTGGTGGTGGGCACCTGTAAGCAGGTGGTGGGAGGCTGAGGCAGGAGAATGGCATGAACCCAGGAGGCAGAGCTTGCAGTGAGCTGAGATAGCACCATTGCACTCCAGCTTGGGCGACAGAGTGAGACTGTCTCAAAAAAAAAAAGAATAAATATTAGGAAAATTGGCTTTTTGGTAAATACAACTATGGGAGAATTTTATAGTCTGCTAATTAATATTAAAGTCAAGAAAGCAATAAACATAGCTTATATCAAATACATAATACTTCAATATGGTAGTGCATTTCTTTTTTATGATACGGAATTTAAATATTAATACAGTAGTTGCCCTTTATATTGAATCTGTTTCTAAAGATTTTCCTAGATTCCACTAGACAATAGTTGCAAATCTATAAATAAAAGGATTTCTGGGAAAATAATAGAATTTTAAAATATCTTTGCTAATTAGTTATATACTGATTACCAAACAATTCCTTGACATTTAATGATCAAAATGTTTAGAATCTAAGTTTTTAACAAAATATACATGTTGTTTGGAAATATCAGTATAGCCTCATTAATAGAGATACTTTTGCTATTTTAACATATTTGTAATCTTAATTGAGTCTGAGACTTTTTCTTTGGTAAGGCAGACTGTAAAATATGAGATGGGAGTAAAATGATATATGAAAATAATTCATTTTTTCATACTGTGATTTTTCTTTTTTTTTTTTTTTGGCTTTTTCCTTTTTAAGGTATTTATAGTTTTAGGATCTTTTATATTTACAAACTTTAAGATTATTTACCAAATGTTCATTTAAAAAAAGTGTGCTTCTGATACCTTGGAATGCATTTTGCAAGCATACAAAATACTTGCATTATTCATATAGATAATACATTAGCAAAATTGGGCTAAATTCTCATTTATGCCTTGAGTAGTGACTTGGCACCTTGAAAAAGTTTAATTTACCTCACACAGATAAACCGATGTTGCCTAAGCAGTTTTTTCCTCCATTTACTTTTCTTTAAGCCCCTTTGGACAAGATTTATGATTAAATTACCGTATTTTAGTTTGTATTTATACTCCAACACCAGCATTGCATATACATAGAGGTTGAGATTTTCTTCCCCATTCTTTCTTATATCCTAAAATTTAACCAGTATATTTCTTTTTTCCTTTCCTCTGATGAAGAGTCTGCCATGTAATAGGCAGTTAATATTACATGAGAGTAAGACACAGTCTTTTTTTTGTTGTGGTGGTAAAATGTGCAAAACTGTTAAGTAGTACTATTAATATATTGACATTGTTGTGCAGCCATCACTACTGACCATCGCCAGAGCCTTCATCTTCTCAAACTGAAACTCTGGAGCCATTAAACAGTAACTCTCTGGCCGGGTGTGGTGGCTCACGCCTGTAATCCCAGCACTTTGGGAGGCTCATGCAGGCAGATCACTAGGTCAGGAGATCGAGACCATCCTGGCTAACACGGTGAAACCCTGTCTCTACTAAAAATGCAAAAAATTAGCCTGGTGTGGTGGTGGGCACCTGTAGTCCCAGCTACTCGGGAGGCTGAGACAGGAGAATGGCATGAACCCGGGAGGTAGTGCTTGCAGTGAGCCGAGATCGTGCCACTGCACTCCAGCCTGGGCGACAGACCAAGACTCTGTCTTAAAAAACAAAAAACAGTAACTCTCCATGGATCCTCCATTCTCCCCAGCCCCTGATAACCACTATTCTTAATGTATTTTTTACATTAAAGGAAGACCAAGTAAGAAAATATATTTTGAAAGATTGCATTAATGCCAGATGTGGTGGCTCATACCTGTAATCCCAGCACTTTAGGAGGCTGAGGCAGGAAGATCACTTGAGCCCAGGAGTTCAAGACCAGCCTGGGCAATATAACGAGACCCTATCTGTACAAAAGAATATTAAAAAAAAAAAAGTTAGCTGGGAGTGGTGGCGTGCACTTGTGGTCCCAGCTACTTAGGAGGCTGAGGCAGGAGGATCGCTTGAGCCCTGGAGGTCGAGGCTGCAGTGAGCTGTGTTCATGCTATTGCACTCCAAACTGGGTAATAGAATAAGACCCTGTCTCAAAAATAAATAAAAATAAAAAAAGATTTAAACAAAACCTAAAATTTATTTTATGATTTATTAATAAACCATTATATCAATAAATTTTGATCGATATGCAAGGTAAATGCCTAGCACTGTAGAGGAGAAAAGGATAAGTAAATCAGTCTATTTCCTAGACAAGAGTTCCTTACCTTTTTTGACTTTCAAAGTTTTTATGAGAATTTGATGAAAACTGTGGATTTTCTCCAGGAAAATATATTTATATATGGTATATAGAAACACTAATTTTGTGTATAAATTTAGGAAGTTTACACTCCTCAGGTTAAAATCCCCAGCTCTAAGAGATAGGGCATGATGAGGAGCAGGAGAGAGTGGCTAGTAAGAAAAGGACATGTATGACTGTAATCCACAGTATGAGAAGTGCTTATGAGAGATGTAAACCCAAGGCTATGGGGTTTCAAAGGAAGAGACTGTGAGATTAAGGGGAATACAAAACACTTCATGGAGATGGACCTTGAAGAATAAATATGATACATTGTAGAACATTCAGGATTGCTCCATACCTTGGTTTCTTTGCTTGTTCTTTAATAATTTAATCAATAAAAAGCACTAATTCTTTATGGACAGTAGATTTCTGTATGAAATGGTACCACAGTGATTGCCTGTTAATAATAAACTGCCATTGGCTGACAGTCTTCCGTCTATTAATTTTCAAATTTAATTCTTACAGGTGTTATATGATTTCTATTTTCTTAAATCTCGTAAGGGTTTAGTGGCTTTCATAAGATAACACAATTACAGTAGATCATAGCTAAATTTCATATTCATTTTGACAGAATTTAAAGCTTAGGCTGTTGACCTCTATATCAAACTGGCCTAATGTAAAACCCAACAATATTTGACTCATTAATTTTTCTGAGTTTAGCCCTAATCCATTAAAATTCATTTAGGTTGAAATTATTCTAATCTAGGTAATCCCTGATAAAAAATAAATTTATCTGTGAATATGCCTAAATTTGTTCACCCCTATGGGATGAATATCCAACTCGTTATCTGGATTGGTGCTTACTATATTCAGTAATTTTTTTGAGTCCTGACAGACTTCTTTGGGCCTCTTTAACTCACACATTCCAGGAGAATTCTGGAGGTAGTCTAGAAGCAGTTTTCTTCATCTTTTAGGAGTATAGCCCCAAGTAATTCTTGAAGAGACCAGTATTATCTTTGTGCTGATTCATATACCAGCCTTGAACATACGGCCCATTTTCAGACACCCTGGCTCTCTGTATAGAGTTGTAGCAGTCAGTGTTAGTACATTCATACTGTGGTTATTAAGTCAGTATTAAAATGGATAACAATGAAAGACTAGATTTCCTACATTGAAGTTGTATTAATTTGAATTAATTTTATAATTATAAAAAATGGCAGCAAGGAAATGGAGATAAACAAAAAAAAGAAAAAAAAATAGCAAACAATAAAAATGTCCTACCAAAAGGATGTTGAAGGGAATTTGGGGAGCATGTGATTGTGTCTATGTGTGTGTTAAAGTGTGTATGTTAAAGCCTTAGTTCCTGAGGTTTGGGTTTATTCAGGCCAGTGTCATTTCACAGATAGCATATCTAAAAAGGTACCAAAAATGATCCAGCTCCCAAGATTTAGAGGGAATGGCACCAACTAAAGAATTGCTGGCCTGGCTGAATCATGACTTTCATAAATTTATGTAACCTGTAACAGCCTGTCAGAATCATGTCTGCTCTTTCAGACTTAACTAAATTATATGTTCTCTAATTATAAACCCAGTTTTTCTTTCCTTATCATTGACGTTAGAACTCTTTTAAGATACTCTGTGTTCTTCTCCCTTTTCTTATGTCCCATATCCCATAAACAACATAAGCTCTTTAGATTCTCCTTTGAGTATCCTTGTAATTTGACCTCTCTCTCCTTCCCAGTAAACACCTTCATATAATTTGGGATCCCTCTAGAAAAAAACCCTTT
Organism: Hylobates moloch; assembly: GCF_009828535.3. Lineage (NCBI taxonomy): Eukaryota > Metazoa > Chordata > Mammalia > Primates > Hylobatidae > Hylobates > Hylobates moloch. The sequence continues at coordinate 68,643,283 of NW_026652291.1, forward strand.
GTACTCACTACTCCCACCTTCCCTTTACTTTCCAGAGTCTGTCTTTACAACACAGTTGATCCTCACTTGGAATGCCTTTCCTCCCCAATCAGTGAGTACTCAAATCATGTGTAATCTTTAAAAGCTATCTAGCTCAAATGTCTACTCCCTGCCATCTTCCCCAAACCCCCATTTAGGAATCACTTCCCCCTGTTTGGAAATCACATAGCATAATATTTGGATCATTCCTATAGCACTTCTGATGTTCTTCATTCAAAACCTGCATACCTATGTTATCTTCTCTAGCAAACTGTTGACTTCCTGGAGGGCTAGGCTGTTTTTCTTTCATCTTTGCATTTCTCAGGGTGCCAAACTCAGTGCCTTTCTGCAGCTACTCAGGAAATGTTGAATCAATGAAAGTGTTTTATCTGTGACTGTATTATCTTTCCAACTAGGCTGGAAGCTGCTTGAATGCAAAAAATTTTTCATTTTTCCTATTTATCATAGTATCTTTTAAAGTACCTTGGCCTATAGCTTATGCAATTAATACTAACTGAGTCAATGACAAAGCTAGTCTGACTAGCTATTACTGTTTATGTAGAAAGATTTGTGCCCCCTTATCTTTCTTACCATCCTGCTGATTCATTCCTATGAGCGCCTCACCTGACTGCTTCTCACCCAAGTATTTTTTCTGTGTATATGTTAAAGGAAGCATTTTTCAAGGAAACATACATTTTGTTTTATTTCCCCTGTGAGAGAAAACTACTTTCATTTTAGGTATTTATTTACGGCTTTTTTTTTTTTTTTTTTTGCTGTACTGTATATAATATCCATGTGGTCAGTTGATGCCTTTTAGTATTCCCTTTGTTTTAGTGTGTGGGATAGTAGTGTGCATGTGGGCATTTGCTATTTGATTACTTGCAGGCTCTATATTAAATTACTAATGAGAATAACTAGTATTGTTCCATTGTAATACAGTAATTAGAAATTACCTTATTTACGCCAGGCGTGGTGGCTCACGCCTGTAATCCCAGCACTTTGGGAGGCCGAGGCGGGCGGATCACGGGGTCAGGAGAACGAGACCATCCTGGCTAACACAGTGAAACCCCGTCTCTACTAAAAATACAAAAAATTAGCTGGGCATAGAGGCGGGCGCCTGTAGTCCCAGCTACTCGGGAGGCTGAGGCAGGAGAATGGCATGAACCTGGGAGGCCGAGCTTGCAGTGAGCGGAGATCGCGCCACTGCACTCCAGTCTGGGCAACAGAGCAAGACTCAGTCTCAAAAAAAAAAAAAGAAACGAAATTATCTTATTTACTTGAAGTGTTGTTTAGTAAGGTGCTAAATACCTTTCTGATTCTCTGTCCTTACCTGTGGAAAACTTGCTTAACTCCACAGACTTGTAAGGATCAAATAAGATAATAAATGTAAAGGCTCCATCTAAATGTATAGTATTTTCTAGAAACTACAGGAACACTTTCAAAAAGTTTTTTGTGGGGCAGGGCGGTTAGTAGAGAAATGTTGTGAATTAGAAAGAGCCTTTCTATCAATTTTGCATTTCTATAAGCTATGTTGAGAATAAAATCAGATATTTTATACTTGGAATGAGACAATCTTTTGGAAAATATGTAGAGGCAGACCTGTCCACACAGAAAGTGTAGTATTCTGAAAGAGAATCTTGATATTAGCTAGATACAAGATACAACCACCCCCACAAAAAAAAAAAACCTTTTTTATAGTGTACATGTAGTTTCTAGAAAATACTATACATTTGGATGGAATCTTTACATTCATTATCTTATTTGATCCTTACAAGTCTGTGGAGTTAAGTTCTCCACAAGTAAGGGTAGATAATCAGAAAGATATTTAGTACCTTACTAAACATACTGCATGAAATAAGATAATTTCTTAGTTAGCAACTCTTTGTATATGCTCCATCTTGTTACATAAAATGGATAACAACCTCATTACAGGTACACCTTGGGAATATTACAGGTTTGGTTCCAGACCACCTCAATAAAGCAAATATCGTAATCAAGCAAGTTGCATGAACTTTTTGGTTTCTTAGTACATACGAAACTTATGTTTACACTATACAGTAGTCTGTGAAGTGTACACAACATTATGTCTTTAAAAATATACATTCCTTAAATATTTTATTGCTAAAAATGCTAACAGTCATCCAGGCCTTCAGCAGGTCATGCCCTTTTTGATGGCAGAGTGTCTTGCCTTCATGATTGTGGCTACTGACTCATCAGGGTGGCAGTTGCTAATTGTTGGAGTGGCTGCGGCATTTTCTTAAAATAAGACAATGAAGAAGTTTGCTGCATCAACTGACTCTTCCTTTCAGGAAAGATAGCATGTGATGCTGTTTGATAGCATTTAACCCATAGTAGAGTATCTTTCAAAATTGGCGTCAGTCTTCTCAAGCCATGCTTCTGTTTTATCAACTAAGTGTGCATAATATTCTAAATCCTTTGTTGTCATTTCAACAGTGTTCACAGCATCATCACCAGAAGTAGATTCCATCTCAGTAAACCACTTTCTTTGCTAATTCATAAGGAGGAATTCCTTATCTGTTCAGGTTTGATAATGAGATTTCAGCAATTCAATCATATCTTCAGATCCCACTTCTAATTCTAATAATTCTCTTGCTGTTTCCACCACATCTGCAGTTATTTCCTTCACTGAAGTCTTGAACCCCCAAAAGTCATCTGTGAGGGCTGGAATCAACTTCTTCCAAACTCTTGTTCATCTTGATATTTTGACCTCTGCCCATGAATCACAAATGTTATTTGGTACAGTGAGAATACATACAACATAATATCTATTAGGATTGCTATCCTATTATATGGGTATGGTTTGTGGCACCCCACAACAATTATAACATCAAAGATCACTGATCACAGATCGCCATAACAGATATAACCTTAATGAAAAAGTTTGAAATATTGCAAGAATTACCAAAATGTGACACACAACCACAAAATGTGTCTATGCTGTTGGAAAAATGGCACGGGTAGACTTGCTTGACACAAGTTTGCTACAAACCTTCAATTTGTAAAAAATGCAGTTATCTGTGAAGTGCAGTAAAGTGAAGTGCAATAAAATGAGGTATGACCATGTAAGAAGAAACTTTAAATTAAAAAAAACTTCTTATTTGTGTTAAATATTTTTCCTTCTTTGTTTCAACTGAAGTGCTGTGTATGATATCTGAAGACTGTCTCAATTTGACTTCAACTCTTGGAATTAAGTAAAGACTTTATGCTTCATATGAAATAGGTGAAGCATGTTTTCTCTTTTTAAGGATTGGAGAGTTTTAGTAATTCATTTATATTAAAGTGCTGTATTAGTCGGAGTCCTAGCAGGAAACAGATAACACACCTTAAAATGAATTAATAAAACAAAGTTTAATGAAGCAACTAGTTACAAAGGAGTGAGCAGCATTAAGGAAACCAACCAGAGATGGTGACATACCCAGGGACTAGTGACAGTACAAGTTGTTATTGCCCTTCCACTGGAAGGGGCAAGGGAGTGAACTGTATTAGTGGAACTTGGAACCTGCTGGAGCCATGGAAAAGGGGCTGCCTGATAGAAGAAGCTATGGCTCTTGCCAGAACTGCTACAAGGCAGGAAGGAGTGGTGGGTGAGGTAGGTAATAAAACTTCAAATTCTTTCTCCTCCTACAGTCTCATCTCCTGTTTGTCCCTCCTCATAGCGGATCCCCATTGAGAGCCAGAAGGCAAGGAAACTTAGGTGACACAGTCCACAGAGGTCAACTCCTGGGGGACTGATCAGGGTAGAGGGCATTTGGGCAGAGTTTGAGGGGCACAGAGGGAGACTACAGCAAGTGGAATAACTAACACAACGTTGCTTCTTCATGGTTATAATTGTGAATTAACAGCTTGAGATAGATGAAATACAAAGAAAGGGGACAGAATTTCTGCCCTCTAAAAGATTGTAAGCTAATTTAGATACCAGTAGTACAGTCAAATTAGTGAAAATTAATACTATCACAAGGCAAAATTATACTGTCATTAAACCTACAAACAGAATATTTATGTTGTAGATGAGCAGTGATGCAAGTATATTTTGTGTAATGGGGAGTAATAGATGGAAGAGTTTATTTTGATAGGATAGTTAGAAAAAAGTTCCCCTTCACTTTATTAAGTAAAGATTGATATAGGAATGAAACTTTTGGAAATTGTTCTTATAACAGAAGGGACAAAGACTGAGCAACTGAGAGGGAAGCTATCATGGTCCCTTCTTTGTTCCCTCTGTTTTCTTCCAGGGAACAGCAGAAGTGGTACAGGACACAGCTAGACAGTCCTAGTGTGAGTCCTGTTTTGATTTCTTATCTCCTGGAGAGAGAGAAGCCACTGTGTATGACAGTAGTCAGCTAGTTAATATGTTGAATATTCATGGGCTCAAGAAAAGTTGCCCTAACAGTTTTGTGTGATACTATTGCTGTGGTTTGACTGTGTCCCACAAAAGTTCATGTGTTAGAAACTTATTTGCTAATGTAACAGTATTAAGAGGTGGGAACTTCAAGAAGTGATTGGGTCATCAGGGCTCTATCCTCATGAATAAATGAATGCCCTTATCCCAGGAATGAGTTAATTCTCAAGGGAGTTAATTAATTCTTATAGGAGGGAGGGAATTCTCTCCAGAGCAGGTTGTAATATAATAAAAACAAGTTTAACTTCTTCTTAAGAGCTCCTTAGCACACGATTTACTTGCCCTTCTTCTTCTTCTTCTTTTTTTTTTTGACAGTCTTGCTCTGTCACCAGGCTGGAGTGCAGTGACATGATCTTGGCTCACTGCAGTCTCCACCTCCCGGGTTCAAGCAGTTCTCCTGCCTCAGCCTCCTGAGTAGCTGGGACTACAGGCACGTGCCACCATGCTTGGCTAATTTTTTTGTATTGTTAGTAGAGATGGGGTTTCACCATGTTGGCCAGGATGATCTTGATCTCCTGACCTCGTGATCCGCCCGCCTCAGCCTCCCAAAGTGCTGTAATCCACTCCCAAAGTGGATTACAGGCATGAGCCACCGTGCCTGGCTGCCCTTCTTTTCTACACAATGTCATGATGTAGTGGGAAGGCTCTCCCCAGAAGTTGCTGCCATGCCCTTGGACTTCCCAGCCTACAGAGCAATGAGCCAAATAAACTTATTTTCCTTATAAATTAATTACCCAGTCTCAGATATTCTGTTATGGCAAAAGAAAATGAAATAAGACAATTGATAATGAGGTGATGTCCTTTCTTCCTGTGTAGGACTTTTCCTATCTGGGCCCTGCAGATAGAAGGAAAGCCAGAGGTCTTTCCGTGTCTCATTCAGTTAAATGAGATGAGATAGGAGTTTTAAATTAAGACATTGTAATATTTCAGTCATTGTTTAAAGTGAAAGGCACTTATTGTTTGTGAAAGGTGTCAGGCCTGTTGTCACAGTGACTAAACTTCCATTCACTCATCAAAAATTCTTGAGAAAAAATTAAACTTGCCTACCCTGGTATTTTTCCTTCCATCAGCAGTTTACTTAATCAGTTATCTCTTTTATGGTAACACTCTTTGACTCTCAATTTGGACGATGGTTTCTGTTATGAAGAAACCTATTGGGAATTGGAGGATCAGAAACTTATTGTTCCAAGTTAAATAAATGAATGACCCATGCACCATTACTTCAAATAGTTTCCTTGATTGTTTGGCATTTACTCTTTCAAAGCAAAAGGAACATAGTAATTTCACTTAGGTAAACTAAATAAAATCTTTTATTTTTTTTAAATACTATTTTTTCACTTCTTATTTTCAAATTTGCAAGAATAATTCTTTAAAGGCATCTAATGCCAGTCTTTTGGAAAACATTGAAAATTCAAAGAAAAATATTTGGCTATTTTGGATTTTAGTGCTATGTTTCCCCTAAAACTTTGTAATTTATAATGACCTCAAAATGTAGCTCTAAAAATAATCTTGCACCTTAAAGGTGGAGGAATTAGGTTATTATTTTTCCTAATATTAAGGAATATTAAATCTTCATTTATGTTTTCAATTTCCAGAACAGCACATTAAAGGAGGCAATCAATTTTGGACTTTTTTCAAGCACACCGTCTTTGCATGCAAATGTTGGGCAAGGTTGTAATTAATAGATACTTGGCAAGATTTGCATGATGTAGAAAGAGTTATTATTTTATTCATCAAGTTAAAAAATTCTTTCTGAAATAAATTGATTTTGTTGTTACACAAATTGTAACCAACTACTAGAAACTACATTCCAGGGTTTCATCTTTTAAGGCATTCCTGGAAATTTAGTTTGAAACTTCAGCCCTGGTTAGATTGGGAATCAAATTTATAAAATGAAATATAATGCCATTTACTAAATGCTTTCTATCTTTCTTTTCTTTTCCTCCTTCCTTTCCTTTCTTTCTTTGAGATGGAGTCTCTCTATATTGCACAGGCTGGTCTCAAACTCCTTGGTTCAAGGGATTCTCCCACCTTAGCCTCCCAAGTAACTGGGATTACAGGGATGCACCACCACACCTAACTCTCAATCTAAATTTAAGAAGAAATACTCTTTAGGGCTCTTGTATTTGGCTGAACATATATGAAATACAAAGGAAGGGACATAATTTCTGCCCTCTGTGAGTTGGTAAGCTAATATAGACGCTAGTAGTACAGTCAAATTAGTGAAAATTCATACTATCACAAGGCAAAATTGTACTGTCATTAAGTCTATGAACAGAATATTTATATTATAGATAAGGAAGTATATTTTGTATAGTGGGGAGTAGAAGTAATAGGTAGATGTTACAGTATATCAATTAACAGTTCAAAGAAATAGCTTGAGAGTTAATAACTTCTGAACTATGACATGAAAAGGAGCAGGATTTTAAAAGCTTCCCCAGGTGATTCTTATTTAATCAGCTTTCAGAATCACTTGTCTAGACCAACCCATCTGATATTTGAATTCCCTGAATACCTATCAAGAGGTCATCTAGGCTGTATTTGAATAGGAAGTTTCTGAGATAGTTCATTCAGTTTTGTCATTTAAGAATTTCTGGTGCAAAAACAGGCACATAGACCAATGGAACATAATAGAGAGCCCAGAAGTAAGGCCGCACACCTATGACCATCTGATCTTCAATAAGGCTGACAAAAAACAAGCAATGGGGAAAAGACTTCCTATTTAATCAATGGTGCTGGGATAACCAGCTATCCATAAGCAGAAGATTGAAGCTGGAACCCTCCCTTACACTATATACAAAAATTAACTCAAGATGGATTAAAGACTTAAATGTAAAACCCAAAACTATCAAAACCCTGGAAGACAACCTAGCAGTACCATCCTGGACATAGGAATGGCAAAGATTTCATGACAAAGATGCTAACAGCAATCACAACAAAAGCAAAAATTGGCAAAAGGGATCTAATTAAAATTAAGAGCTTCTGTACAGCAAAAATAAACTGTCAACAGAGTAAACAGACAGCCTACAGAATGGGAGAAAATATTCACAAACTATGCATCTGACAAAGGTCTAATATCCAGCATCTATTTACAAGAGAAAAAAAAAACATTAAAAAATGGGCAAAGGACATGAACAGACACTTTTCAAAAGAAGGCATACATGCAGCCAACAAGCATATGAATAAAAGCTCAACACCACTGATCACTAGAGAAATGCAAATCAAAACCACAATGAGATACCATCTCACACCAGTCAGAATGGCTGTTATTGATACAAAGTTGAAAAATAACAGATGCTGATGAGATTGCAGAGAAAAGGGAACACTTATACACTGTTGGTGAGAGTGTAAATTAGCTCAACCATTGTGGAAAGCAGTATGGTGATTCCTCAAAGAGCTAAAGACAGAACTATCATTCAACCTAGCAGTCCCATTACTGGGAGTATACCTGAAGGAATATAAATCATTCTGTCATAAAGACACATGCACGTGTACATTCATTGCACTACTACTCACAGTAGCAAAGATATGGAATCAACCTAAATGCCCATCAATGGTAGACTGAATAAAGAAAATGTGCTATATACACACCATGGAATACTGTGCATCCATAAAAAAAGAATGTTCCTTTGCAGGGACATGGGTGGAGCTGGAGGCCATTATCCTTAACTACCTAGTGCAGGAACAAAAAAATACCCCATGTTCTCACTTATAAGTGGGAACTAATAATGAGAACACATGGACACAAAGAGGGGAACAACACACACTGGGGCCTCTCAGAGGGTGAAGGGTGGGAGGAAGGAGAGGAGCTGAAAAAAAATAACTATTGGGTATTAGGCTTAATACGTGGGTGATGAAATAATCTGTACAACAAACCCCCATGACACAGGTTTACCTATATAACAAAACTTCACCTGTAACCCCAAACCTAAAATAAAAATTAAAAAAAAAATTTGGGGGGGCATGTCCTTCATTATATGCCAGACAAATAAAATTCCTTAATGTCTTAAAGTTCAGTGAAGAGTATAATGACCAATATGTGGTCAGGTTCATACTAAAAACCACTTTTAAATTCATTAAACATTTATGTGTAGAAAAAAATGCAAATCCCACAGTTTAAAAATTTGTGCACTTGGTCATAGATGTTAGAAATTTGATCAGGATCTGAAATGTAGCTCTGAAGAATGCCTTCACCTCTTAAGTATGACAGTATTTGGAGATAGGCAAAGCTTTCCATATAAAGTCTCTGTCCCTGTTCCTTTATTTCCTGAAAAATACCTGGTTAAATAAAGTTAGGGTAATGGTAATCAGAGAGCAGCAGTTCTCCTCTCTGGAGTTTTTTTTAGAGAAAGAATGTGTATAAAAAGGAATGTGTTCTGTTATTAAAAGGTCTTTGGTATTGGTTTGCTGCAGTCATGAGCAAGCTGAGCTATATGCGCATCACAATTTGAAATGCAAAATATTTAACCTTAGAGTTCAACATGAACAAACACTGGAAACCAAAATAGTTTTTTCAGTTGTAGAGCCATATGTGTACAAGTAAGCTCCCCAAGGTGTTTGCTGATCAGTATAAAGATAGATTCAAGACTGGAAAAATACAAGGGTTTTATCTTTTTTTTCTGTTTTATTTATTTTATTTTTTTTTTAAGAATTTTTCTTCTTATACTTTAAGTTCTAGGGTACATGTCCACAACGTGCAGGTTTGTTACATATGTATACATGTGCCGTGTTGGTTAGCTGCACCCATTAACTCGTCATTTACATTAGGTATTTCTGCTACGGCTATCCGTCTCCCATCCCCCCACCCCACGACAGGCTCTGGTGTGTGATGTTCCCCACCCTGTGTCCAAGTGTTGTCATTGTTCAATTCCCACCTATGAGTGAGAACATGCGGTGTTTGGTTTTCTGTCCTTGTGATAGTTTGCTCTGAATGATGGTTTCCAGTTTCATCCTTGTCGCTACACAGGACATGAACTCATCCTTTTCTACAGCTGCATAGTATTCCATGGTGTATATGTGCCTCATTTTCTTAATCCAGTCTATCACTGATGGACATTTGGGTTGGTTCCAAGTCTTTGCTGTTGTGAATAGTGCCGCAGTAAACATACGTGTACATGTGTCTTTAGAGCAGCATGCTTTATAATCCTTTGGGTATATACCCAGTAATGAGATGGCTGGGTCCAATGGTATTTCTAGTTTTAGATCCTCGAGGAATCGCCACACTGTCTTCCACAATGGTTGAACTAGTTTACAGTCCCACCAACAGTGTAAAAGCATTCCTACTTCTCTACATCCTCCCCAGCATCTGTTGTTTCCTTACTTTTTAATGATTGCCATTCTAACTGGTGTGAGATGGTATCTCATTGTGGTTTTGATTTGCATTTCTCTGATGACCAGTGATGATGAGCAATTTTTCATGTGTCTGTTGGCTGCATAAATGTCTTCTTTTGAAAAGTGTCTGTTCATATCCTTTTCCCACTTTTTGATGGGGTTGTTTTTTTCTTGTAAATTTGCTTAAGTTCTTTGTAGATTCTGGATATTAGCCCTTTGTCAGATGAGTAGATTGCAAAAATTTTCTCCCATTTTGTAGGTTGCCTGTTCACTCTGCTGATAGTTTCTTTTGCTGTGCAGGAGCTCTTTAGTTTAATTAGATCTCATTTGTCAGTTTTGCCTTTTGTTGCCATTGCTTTTGGTGTTTTAATCATGAAGTCCTTGCCTGTGCATATGTCCTCAATGACATTGCCTAGGTTTTCTTCTAGGGTTTTTACGGTTTTAGGTCTAACATTTAAGTCTTTAATCCATCTTGAATTAATTCTTGTATAAGGTGTAAGGAAGGGATCCAGTTTCAGCTTTTTACATATGGCTAGCCAGTTTTCCCAGCACCATTTATTAAATAGGGAATCCTTTCCCCATTTCTTGTTTTTGTCAAGTTTGTCAAAGATCAGATGGTTGTAGATGTGTGGTGTTATTTCTGAGGGCTCTGTTCTGTTCCGTTGGTCTATATCTCTGTTTTCATACCAGTACCATGCTGTTTTGGTTAATGTATCCTTGTACTACAGTTTGAAGTCAGGTAGTGTGATGCCTCCAGCTTTGTTCTTTTGGCTTAGGATTGTCTTGGCAATGCAGGCTCTTTTATGGTTCCATATGAATGTTGAAGTAATTTTTTCCAATTCTGTGAAGAAAGTCATTGGTAGCTTGATGGGGATGGCATTGAATCTATAAATTACCTTGGGCAGTATGGCCATTTTCACGATATTGATTCTTCCTATCCATGAGCATGGAATGTTCTTCCATTTGTTTCTGTCTTCTTTTATTTCGTTGAGCAGTGGTTTGTAGTTCTCCTTGAAGAGATCCTTCACATCCCTGTAAGTGGGATTCCTAGGTATTTTATTCTCTTTGAAGCAATTGTGAATGGGAGTTCACTCATGATTTGGCTCTCTGTTTGTCTGTTATTGGTGTATACGAATGCTTGTGATTTTTGCACATTGATTTTGTATCTTGAGACTTTGCTAAAGTTGTTTATCAGCTTAAGGAGATTTTGGGCTGAGACGATGGGGTTTTCTAGATATACAATCATGTCATCTGCAAACAGGGACAATTTGACTTCCTCTTTTCCTAATTGAATACCCTTCATTTCTTTCTCTTGCCTGATTGCCCTGGCCAGAACTTCCAACACTGTTGAATACGAATGGTGAGAGAGGGCATCCCTGTCTGGTGCCAGTTTTCAAAGGGAATGCTTCCAGTTTTTGCCCATTCAGTATGATATTGGCTGTGGGTTTGTCATAGATAGCTCTTATTATTTTGAGATATGTTCCATCAATACCTAGTTTATTGAGAGTTTTTGGCATGAAGTGCTGTTGAATTTTGTCAAAGGCCTTTTCTGCATCTATTGAGATAATCATGTGGTTTTTCTCTTTCGTTCTGTTTATGTGATGGATTACGTTTATTGATTTGTGTATGTTGAACCAGCCTTGCATCCCAGGGATTCATGAATCCAACTTGATCTTGGTGGACAAGCTTTTTGATGTGTTGCTGGATTCGGTTTGCCAGTATTTTACTGAAGATTTTCGTATTGATGTTCATCAGGGATATTGGTCTAAAATTCTCTTTTTTTGTTTTGTCTCTGCCAGGTTTTGGTATCAGGATGATGCTGGCCTCATAAAATGAGTTAGGGAGGATTCCCCCTTTTTCTGGTGATGGGAATAGTTTCAGAAGGAATGGTGCCAGCTCCTCTTTGTACCTCTGGTAGAATTTGGCTATGAATCTTTCTGGTCCTGGACTTTTTTTTGATTGGTAGGCTATTAATTATTGCCTCAATTTCAGAGCCTGTTATTGGCTATTCAGAGATTCAGCTTCTTCCTCGTTTAGTCTTGGGAGGGTGTATGTGTCCAGGAATTTATCCATTTCTTCTAGATTTTCTAGTTTATTTGTGTAGAGGTGTTTATAGTATTCTCTGATGGTAGTTTGTATTTCTATGGGATTGGTGGTGATATCACCTTTGTCATTTTTTATTGTGTCTTTTGACTCTTCTCCTTTCTTCTTTATTAGTCTTGATGGTGGTCTATCAATTTTGTTGATCTTTTCAAAAAACCAGCTCCTGGATTCATTGATTTTTTGAAGGGTTTTTTGGTCTCTATCTCCTTCAGTTCTGCTCTGATCTTAGTTATTTTTTGCCTTCTGCTAGTTTTTGAATGTGTTTGCTCTTGCTTCTCTAGTTCTTTTGATTGTGATGTTAGGGTGTTGATTTTAGATCTTTCCTGGTTTCTCCTGTGGGCATTTAGTTCTATAAATTTCCCTCTAAACACCACTTTAGCTGTGTCCCAGAGATTCTGGTATGTTGTCTCTTTGTTCTCATTGGTTTCAAAGAACTTCTTTATTTCTGCCTTAATTTCATTATTTACCCAGTAGTCATTCAGGAGCAGGTTGTTCAGTTTGCATGTAGTTGTGTGGTTTTGAGTGAGTTTCTTAATCCTGAGTTCTAATTTGATTGCACTGTGGTCTGAGAGACAGTTTGTTATGATTTCCATTCTTTTGCATTTGCTCAGGAGTGTTTTACTTCCAATTGCTAACTAGAATAACCAGTTTAGAGAAGAACATGAATGACCTGATGGAGCTGAAAAACAGCACGAGAACTTTGTGAAACATACACAGGTATCAATAGCCTAATTGATCAAGCAGAAGAAAGAATATCAGAGATGGAAGATCAACTTAATGAAATAAAGCATGAAGACAAAATTAGAGAAAAAAGAATGAAAAAGAATGAACAAAGCCTCCCAGAAACAAGGGACTCTGTAAAAAGACCAAACCTATGTTTGACTGGTGTACCTGAAAGTGATGGTGAGAATGAAACCAAGTGGAAAAACACTCTTCAGGTTATTATCCAGGAGAATTTTCATTCCCCAACCTAACAAGACAGGCCAATGTTCAAATTCAGGAAATACAGAGAACACCACAAAGATACTCCTTGAGAAGAGCAACCCCAAGACACATAATCTTCAGATTCACCAGGGTTGAAATGAAGGAAAAAATATTAAGGGCCGCCAGAGAGAAAGGTCGGGTTACCCACAAAGGGAAGCCCATCACACTAACAGCTGATCTCTCGGCAGAAACCCTATAAGCCAGAAAAGAGTGGTAGCCAATACTCAACATTGTTAAAGAAAGGAATTTTCAACCCAGAATTTCATATCCAACCAAACTAAGCTTCATAAGCAAAGCAAAAGAGAAATAAAATCCTTTATAGACAAGCATCCAGGCCTGCCTTACAAAAGCTCCTGAAGGAAGCAGTAAATATGGAAAGGAAAACTGGTACCAGCCACTGCAAAAACATACCAAGTTGAAAAGACCATCAACACTATGAAGAAACTGCATCAACTAACGGGCAAAATAACCAGCTAGCATCATAATGACAGGATCAAATTCACAGATAACAATATTAACCTTAAATGTAAATGGGGTAAATGCCCCAATTAAAAGACGCAGACTGTCAAATCGGATAAAGAGTCAAGACCCATCAGTATGCTGTATTCAGGAGACCCATTTCATGTGCAGAGACACACATAGGCTCAAAATAAAGGGATGGAGGAATATTTACCAAGAAAATAAAAAGAAAAAAAAGGGAAAAAAGCATGGGTTGCAATCCTAGTCTCTGATAAAACAGACTTTAAGCCAACAAAGATCTAAAAAGACAAAGAAGGGCATTACATAGTGGTAAAGGGATCAATGCAACAAGAAGAGCTAACTAGCCTAAATATATATGCACCCAATAAAGGAGCACCCAGATTCATGTAGAGACCTACAAAGAGACTTATACTCCCACACAATAATCGTGGGAGACTTTAACACCTCACTGTCAATATCAGACAGAACAACGTGACAGAAAATTAACAAGGTTATTCAGGACTTGAACTCAGCCTGGACCAAGCGGACGTAATAGACATCTACAGAACTCTCCACCCCAATTCAACAGAATATACATTCTTCTTGGCACCACATCGCACTTACTCAAAGTTGGATTCTTAACCTTCCAAAGTGCACATGCTGTCTCTCACCAGTAACTTTTTCTCTTCTTCATCAATTAGGATGATTTAGAACACCAGTAATGTTGATATAGCATTGTTTCCACTTATTATTGTTTAATTCTTTTTTCCACAGTTGATATAGTTTTCTTTTTTTCTTTTTTGAGGTGGAGTCTCGCACTGTTGCCCAGGCTGGACTGCAGTCCAGTGTGATCTCGGCTAATTGCAAGCTCCGCCTCCTGGGTTCACGCCATTCTTCTGCCTCAGCCTCCCATGTAGCTGGGACTACAGGCGCTGGCCACCACTCCCAGCTAATGTTTTGTATTTTTAGTAGAGGTAGGGTTTCACCATGTTAGCCAGGATGGTCTCGATCTCCTGACCTCGTGATCTGCCCGCCTCAGCCTCCCAAAGTGCTGGGATTACAGGCGTGAGCCACCGTGCCCAGCCAATTGATATAATTTTCTGTAGGAAGATTTGTTTCTGAAGTGAGCAAAATAATGATTCATTTCTAAATTAGTAAAACGTTCTCTTTGTGACTGTAATCACTTGTATAGTCTGTTGGAAAGCAGCAAGAGGTCAAAAGAGTGACTCATCCAAGAATTATTTATATTTCCTGTTGAAACACTATCTGTGAGTACATTTGAGGTGAATTTACCTTTTAAATTATGTTTCTTTCTGCTGATACCAATATTGGTAGGTAATCCTTGATCTTACAGCAAATAATATTTAAAACTCAGGAATTTGGGGGGTGGCAGGAGAAAGACAGAGGAGAGCTAAAACATACCAATGCCAATCTACTTTATAGTTAATAGAAAATTATATTTGGTATTGTTTTTGTTAAACATCAGATGTTGAATGATTATTTTCTTTTGATGCAAGTATATTTCTAAATAAAAGAGAATCAGTAGCACTAAATATTAAGAGCAGCGTGAACATTAAAAATAGTTAATTTTTTAAGTCTTATTTGACTTTATATTGATGCACTCATAATCGTAAGGTATTGAATTATTTCTCCAGCTATAACCCTGAGCAGGTTTTGTTGCACATGTCTATTAGGCTCCAGCACTGAAGTTCTCAATCAAGCAAGAGAATTAGATACAATCTATGCCCTGGGGACTAGAATGCATAGTTGAGTTGTTCCACACTGGTATAATTATGATCAGTCTAACATCTGGAATCATCAGTTTTAAATGTTTAACTACTCTGAACTCTGACCCAAATCCACATATGCAGTCATAAATAGATTTTCCCCTTAATAGGAGAATTGACAATTAATATTCTAAATAATTATTTTGTAAAATGTTTACATATTAATTTGCTAGAATCTGCCAGACAATTAACCTTTTATAGTAAATCTCAGCTGATAAGAAGCCTTTTAAAAGGATTACAAGTTGTAAATTAGCATTTTTTTATTTTATTTTTTATTTTTGAGACGGAGTCTCGCCCTGTCGCCCAGGCTGGAGTGCAGTGGCGCGATGTCGGCTCACTGCAAGCTCCACCTCCTGGGCTCATGCCATTCTCCCGCCTCAGCCTGCCGAGTAGCTGGGACTACAGGCACCCGCCAAGATGCCTGGCTAATTTTTTGTATTTTTTAGTAGAGACGGGGTTTCACCGTGTTAGCCAGGCTGGTCTCCATCTCCTGACCTCGTGATCCGCCTGCCTCGGCCTCCCAAAGTGCTGGGATTACAGGCGTGAGTCACCGTGCCTGGCCGTGAATTAGCATTTAAACAATATTTTTAATCGTTTAGACTTAGACATTTACTTTAGAAAATGGACAGAGAATTCTTGGCCAGGTGTGGTGGCTCACGCCTGTTATCCCAGCACTTTAGGAGGCTGAGGCGGGAGGATCATGAGGTCAGGAGATCGAGACCATCCTGGCTAACACGGTGAAACCCCATCTCTACTAAAAATACAAAAAATTACCTGGACGTGGTGGCAGGCGCCTGTAGTCCCAGCTGCTCAGGAGGCTGAGGCAGGAGAATGGCATGAACCCGGGAGGCAGAGCTTGCAGTGAGCTGAGATTGAGCCACTGCACTCCAGCCTGGGCAACAGAGCGAGACTCCGTCTCAAAAAAAAAAAAAAGAAAGAAAAAATATTGATAGAGAATTCTTGATGGGCTTCTTGAGATAGGCATTTTTCCCTCAGAAAATAATTCAATTTCTTGCAAACTAAACTTTATTTTTTGTGCTGTTGACACTTCCTTACAGTCAGTAGAGAGAGCACAAGTTTTCTATGAGTCCCTTCATCACAAACTGAAGTGACATCATTAATGATGGTATAAAGGGAGAAAACTCCAGACTAATTCATATTGGCTTATGTTTCTGGGAAAAATTTAAATTTAACAGGTAGAAAGCCAAGAATTATAAAGATGAAATGTAATATCAGGTTTCAGAGACCATCTGTTAAGTTGAATGATACAGTAACGAGAATAAATTGACATAATTCCTTTAAAATTTAAAAATCTGGGGCCGTGCGCAATGGTGCACGCCTGTTATCCTAGCACATTGGGAGGCAGAAACGGGTGGATCACCTGAGGTCAGGAGTTAGAGACCAGCCTGACAAATAAGGTGAAAACCCGTCTCTACCAAAAATACAAAAATTAGCTGGGCATGGTGGTGGGCGCCTGTAATCCCAGCTACTCAGGAGGCTGAGGCAGGAGAATTGCTTGAATCCGTGAGGCGGAGGTTGCAGTGAGACGAGATCGTGCTGTTGCACTCCAGCCTGGGTGACAGAGCAAGAAGACTCTGTCTCAAAAAAAAAAAAGGCCCGGCGCATTGTCTGGTGCCTGTAATCCCAGCACTTTGGGAGGCTGAGGTGGGTGGATCACCTGAGGTCAGGGGTTCAAGACCAGCCTGACCAACATGGAGAAATCCCATCTCTAATAAATAAATACAAAAATTAGCTGGGTATGGTGGCGCATGCCTGTAATCCCAGCTACTCTGGAGGCTGAGACAGGAGAATTGCTTGAACCCTGGAGGCGGAGGTTGCGGTCAACTGAGATTGTGCCATTGCACTCCAGCCTGGGCAACAAGAGCGAAACTCCACCTCAAAAATAAATAAATAAATTAATTAATTAAAATTTAAAAATCTGGGCTGTTAAAGCAAAAATGGACAAATGGGATCACATCACGTTAAAAAGCTTCTGCACATTAAAGGAAGCATCAAAGTGAAGAAACGACCCAGAAATGGGAGAAAATATTTGCAAACTACCCAACTGACAAAGGATTTATAACCAGAATATATAAGGAGCTCCAACAAGTCTATAGGAAAAAAATCTAACAGTCCTGTTTAAAAATTGGCAAAAGATCTGAATAGACATTTGTGAAAAGAAGTCATACAATGGCAAACAGACATATGAAAGGGTACTCAGAATCATTGATAATCAGAGAAATTCAAATCAAAACTACAAAGAGATATCATCTCACCCCGGTTAAAATGGCTTGTGTCCAAAGTCAGGCAATAACAAATGCTGGCAAGGATGTGAGGAAAAGGGGACCCTTGTTACTGTTGGTAGGAATGTAAATTAGTACAACCACTATCGAGAACAGTTTAGAGGTTCCTCAAAAAACTAAAAATAGAGCTACCCTATGATTGAGCAGTCCTATTGCTGGGTATACACCCAAAAGAAAGGAAATCAGTATGTCAAAGAGATATCTGTACTCCCATGTTTATTGCAGCAGTGTTCACAATAGCCAAGATTTGAAAGCAACCTAAGTGTCCATCAACAGATGAATGGTTAAAGAAAATATTTTACTTATACACAATGGAGTACTATTTAGCCATAAAAAGAATGAGATCCTGTCATTTGCAACAACATGGATGGAACTGGATGCCATTAAGTTAAGTGAAATAAGCCTGGCCAGAAAGACAAACATTGCATGTTCTCACTTATTTGTGGGATCTAAAATTAAAACAATTGAACTTATGGACAGAGAGAGTAGAGGATAGTTACTTGAGGTGGGGAAGGGTAGTGGGGTCAGGAGGAGATGGCAGTGGCTAATGGGTACAAAAAAAATAGAAAGAATGAATAAGACCTAGTATTTGACAGCACAACAGGGTGACTATAGTCAATAGTAACTTAATTGTACATTTTAAAATATCTAAAAGTTTAATTGTATTGGTTATAACACAAAAGATAAATGCTTGAGGGGATGGATACCCCATTTTACATGATGTGGTTATTACACATTGCATGCCTGTATCAAAACATCTCATGGACCCCTTAAGTATATATACTTACTATGTACTCACAAAAATTAAAATAAAATTTAAAATAAAAATCTAGATTATGCTAGATTAAGGATTAAATTTAATTTTACTAGAGGTCATGTTGTTTATGCATTATTTTCTTACCATAAAATTTGAAGTTCATTCTAGGGCTATCTGAAAATGATTACTTATATGTTATATGAAACTTATATACTATACTAAACTTTGATGTACTGTGCAGCAAAAGAGGTAGTGATTTATATGTGAGCCAGTTACGTTTCTGTTTTCTTCAACAACGATTAGAAATTTTTTTTTCAGGGCAAAACCCAGAGGCTGATTGTATTGTGATTAAGGACTTAATCATTAATTAAGAACACGTATTTCAGCAAAATACCCCATATATTTCTACAAATAGCAGACAAAAAAAATTTTACACCAAAAAAAATCTTCTATAAATATAGTTCCACGAAATGTTTACATGCTTTGTGAGCATTTGACAGGACATGGAAGATGATCATTGTCCTTGTCAAATGTTGTTGTTAGTTTGTTCGAATGGTGCTATTCAGATTATTCTGCAAAGAAACCCAAATGGCATAGATGCTTATTTGTGCTACTGTGTTAAGGTTAATTAAGCACAGAGAAAACCAAGCCAGTTTAATCCCCCTCTCTAGTATCTTATACCTGTTAAAATAATGTCCCTGAACATTTTTATAAAACTTTTATTTATTTATTTTTTATTATTATTATACTTTAGGTTTTAGGGTACATGTGCACAATGTGCAGGTTTGTTACATATGTATCCGTGTGCCATGTTGTTTTGCTGCACCCATTAACTCGTCATTTAGCATTAGGTATATCTCCTAATGCTGTCCCTCCCACCTCCCCCCACCCCACAACAGTCCCCGGAGTGTGATGTTCCCCTTCCTGTGTCCATGAGTTCTCATTGTTCAGTTCCCACCTATGAGTGAGAACATGCGGTGTTTGGTTTTTTGTCCTTGCAATAGTTTACTGAGGATGATGGTTTCCAGCTTCATCCATGTCCCTACAAAGGACATGAACTCATCATTTTTTATGGCTGCATAGTATTCCATGGTGTATATGTGCCACATTTTCTTAATGCAGTCTATCATTGTTGGACATTTGGGTTGGTTCCAAGTCTTTGCTATTGTGAATAGTGCCGCAATAAACATACGTGTGCATGTGTCTTTATAGCAGCATGATTTATAGTCCTTTGGGTATATACCCAGTAATGGGATGGCTGGGTCAAATGGTATTTCTAGTTCGAGATCCCTGAGGAATCGCCACACTGTCTTCTACAATGGTTGAACTAGTTTACAGTCCCACCAACAGTGTAAAAGTGTTCCTATTTCTCCACATCCTCTCCAGCACCTGTTTTTTCCTGACTTTTTAATGATGGCCATTCTAACTGGTGTGAGATGGTATCTCATTGTGGTTTTGATTTGCCTTTCTCTGATGGCCAGTGATGATGAGCATTTTTTCATATGTTTTTTGGCTGTATAAATGTCTTCTTTTGAGAAGTGTCTGTTTATGTCCTTCGCCCATTTTTTGATGGGGTTGTTTGTTTTTTTCTTATAAATTTGTTTGAGTTCATTGTAGATTCTGGATATTAGCCCTTTGTCAGATGAGTAGGTTGCAAAAATTTTCTCCCATTCTATAGGTTGTCTGTTCACTCTGATGGTAGTTTCTTTTGCTGTGCAGAAGCTCTTTAGTTTAATTAGATCCCATTTGTCAATTTTGGCTTTTGTTGCCATTGCTTTTGGTGTTTTAGACATGAAGTCCTTGCCCACGCCTATGTCCTGAATGATATTGCCTAGGTTTTCTTGTAGGATTTTAATGGTTTTAGGTCTAACATTTAAGTCTTTAATCCATCTTGAATTAATTTTTGTATAAGGTATAAGGAAGGGATCCAGTTTCAGCTTTCTACATATGGCTAGCCAGTTTTCCCAGGACCATTTATTAAATAGGGAATCCTTTCCCCATTTCTTGTTTTTGTCAGGTTTGTCAAAGATCAGATAGTTGTAGATATGCGGCATTATTTCTGATATCTAGGAATTGAACTCAGCTCTGCACAAAGTGGACCTAATAGACATCTACAGAACTCTCCACCCCAAATCAACAGAATATACATATTTTTCAGCACCACACCACACCTATTCCAAAATTGACCACATAGTTGGAAGTAAAGCTCTCCTCAGCAAATGTAAAAGAACAGAAATTATAACAAACTGTCTCTCAGACCACAGTGCAATCAAACTAGAACTCAGGATTAAGAAACTTACTCAAAACCGCTCAACTACATGGAAACTGAACAACCTGCTCCTGAATGACTGTTGGGTACATAACGAAATGAAGGCAGAAATAAAGATGTTCTTTGAAACCAATGAGAACAAAGACACAACATACCAGAATCTCTGGGACACATTGAAAGCAGTGTGTAGAGGGAAATTTATAGCACTAAATGCCCACAAGAGAAAGCAGGAAAGATCCAAAATTGACACCCTAACATCACAATTAAAAGAACTAGAAAAGCAAGAGCAAACACATTCAAAAGCTAGCAGAAGGCTAGAAATAACTAAAACTTTTATTTTTTTAATGTAACAGCTGTTTAAGTTAAATAGGGTCTATGGAAATAGATTCATTTTATAAAGGAGTTAATTGAGATCTATTGAGACTTAGTTAGTTATTCAAGGTTATATATTATATTAAGTCTGTCATCAAAACCAGAATCTGGAGCTCTTGACTCCTAGTTCAAGAAGTTGCCAACTTAAAGTTTATGCTGAAGTAATCTAGGGGAGATGATTCTGAAAATATAAGAACATTGTTTAAATTGCTGATCTTTTGTTAAGTGCCTATTTTGTGCAAAATATTATGTCATTACTTTTGTTTGATAAAAAGATGAAAAACATCATAACTGCCCTTGAAGCTATATTGTGTAATGGTGATACAAATAGTAGACAAAAAGTATTTAAAACAGTAACATGTTTATATCATAGGAAAGCTAAGAATACTTTTTAGAGCCAATGCAGTAGAGAACACCCTATATACTAATATATAGTGAAGGAGAAGATTTGGAGGAAATAGCCAAAGAGATTCCTCTGCTTATGTAGGAAGAGAATAGCTCTGAGACTGAGGGCTAATACCCCTTAAATAAGATTACTAGGGCAGTCAAGTTGAGCAGAGGTAGTTCTAAAAGCTATTTATAGTTAAGATGTAATGCTAAATAGTGTAATCATAGAGATAGCTGAGTCCTTGGAAACTATCTAGTGCAGGCACTAGTTTTACAGTTAAAGAAACTGAGACTCAGAGTGATTCTTAGTTATTTGTTTGAAGTTAGTTATACAGCTGGATACAGCCAGAGCTAGAATTTGGTCCCTTCCAAATGACTGGATATGAAAAAAACTAGGAAACAGATTAATAACAGAATCTGGAAGGTGGCAAATTCTGGAAATGTATTGGAGGTATAGAGTGTAATTTTTGCCGAGATGTGATTTCCGTCAGTCTTTGCAAGAGGGGAAAGAGAAGTGTTAATTTTTGGTTTCTTGGGCAAAGTAAATCAAAATAGAAGGCTGTAGTGATTCATGGAACAGTTTGAAAAGTAGGATGAGCTACCTGATAGCCTTTAGGAAAATGACCTTCCCAGCAACGTCTAAGGCATTTTATTAATAACAATAATATGTGTAATAATAATGATATTAACAGTGACAGCTATCATTTATTGAATGTTAGGCATCATGTCAAGTGTCTGTGTATAGTAGTTTATTTAATTATTTTAATCCTGTGACCTAAGTATTTCCATGCCATTTTGTAGATGAAGAAACAAAAACTCTGAAAGGTTAAGTCATTATCTAGTCACACAGGTAGTCAGCTATAGAATCAAATTTTGAATCCTGATCTCTTTGAATTCTAAAAATAGTGTATCTCAAACTTGAGTAATGAATAGGCCCTTCTTCTAACGGAAAAATAATCTTTCTGCACCCCATACTGACTTATTTTTATTATAAGATTACTTAACTAGGTATAAACACAAATTTCTTAAGTTTATAGCTCATATTATGTAGTTTAAAAATTAAATACAAGCAAAACTTACAAAATCAGTAAAATTCAAATTTATGACGTTAATTTAATGTAAAAGATGTTTTTTCCTGAAATGAAGATGCTGATTGCAAGATGAATTTAAAGCTAACTACTACTGTATAGGTTCTTTTGAGTTTGGCATGCCCATACTGCCAGTGCTTTGTGATAACTTAGTTCTCCCACCACTTTTCTCTATTTGAACTTCTTCAAAATATGCCTTCAGGCAATACTGTCTAGTATCATTTGACCTTCACTTGGTGTAATCAGTTGTTTATTGTTAATCTTGCCTCTGTTTTCATTAGTTGTGTCTGCCACTTGATACTAATTTAACAGTTTGGGGCTCTGAATTGTCATAGCATTCTGTATTTAATTATAAGGTGATGGTCAGCCATGTGATCTATATTATGTTTATGTTAATTGTTTTTTAGGTTATCATCTAGAGGGAACCACAAAATTAAAAAAAAAATTCACAGACTCGGCCAATCTTAACCAGGCATTTGTTGTTTTGACCTAAAGAAAAATTGTACCGTACTTTCTCTCGAAACTCTGTACCCTAGTACTACCTGGTTTCTGTAGGGTAGTAGTGGAGATCCAGAAAATTTGCCATCTCCATCCACTTCAGTTCAGGCCTCTACCATTTTGCATCTGAATTTCTGCCACAGCCCTCAGTTTTATTCCCACCAAACTGCTTTCCACAGTGTGAGTTTCTAAGAATATAAACTTCTAGGACTCAGCCTAAGAATCACCTCTTTCTGGACACTTTTCTCCATTGCTTCTCCTATGTCTAGCTTCCCCTTCCATCTGTCATACTTCACCATTTTCTCTCCTAGATTGAATTAGTTAGCTTTTCTTCCTATTTCTTCTTTATAACTCTATAACACCCTGTGCACACCTCTGTTATAATGCTTAGCATATTGTATTGTGATCCTTAGTTTTTCAGTCTTCCAAGTAGAATATTAACAACTTCTTCTTCCTCCTCCTCCTCCCCTTCTTTTCTTCTTCTTTCTTCTCCTCCCCCTTGTTCTCCTTCTCCTCCTCCTTAGCATATTGTATCGTAATGCTTAATTTTTCAGTCTCCCAAGTAGACTATTAACAACCTCCTCCTCCTCCTCCTCCTCCTCATCTTCCTCTTCTCCTCCTCCTCCTCCCGTTTCTCCTTTCCTTTCCTTTTTCCTTTTCCTTTTCCCTTTCCTTTTTCCTCTCTCTTTCTTTCTTTCATTCTTTCTTCATCTTCCTCTTTTTCCTCTCCATCATCCTCTTCGTTGTCATCTTCTTTGTCATCTTCTTTTTTCTTCTTCCTCCTCCTTTTTCTTTTTCTTTCTTCATGTCTTCTTCTCCTCCTCCTCCTCCTTTCTTCTTCTTGTTTCTTCTTTCTTCTTTTTTCTTCCTTTTTTTTGAGATGGGGTCTCACTGTATTGCCCAGGCTGGTCTTGGACTTCTGGGCTTAAGTGATCCCTCTGCCTCAGCCTCCCAAGTAGTTGGGATTACAGGCACATGCCACCATGCCTGGCTATTGGACTGTTAATTTGAAAGTAAAGCCTACCTCGTGCATCTGTATAACTAGCACATTATCTGAATGGGAAGAAAGTTCCACTGATAGAGTTATGATCCTGACTCACTGATTAGTCAGTTGCGATTTTTATTTTATTTAATTTTTTGTTTTGAGGTGAAGTCTTGCTCTGTCACCCAGGCTGGAAGGCAGTGGTGTGATCTCGGCTCACTGCAACCTCTGTCTCCCAGGTTCAAGTGATTCTTCTTCCTCAGCCTCCCAAGTAGCTGGGATTACAGGCACGAGCCACTATGCCTGGCTAATTTTTGTATTTTTAGTAGAGACAGGGTTTCACCATGTTAGCCAGGCTGGTCTCGAACTCCTGACCCCAAACGATCTGCCCACCTCGGCCTCCCAAAATGCTGGGATTATAGGCATGAGCCACCATGCCCAGCCCAGTTGTGATTTTAGAAGTGAGGATTCAAAGATAGGCCAAAACAAAGTCAACATTTTCTTGTCTTTCTCATTGATGTGTGTAAAATATATATGAATGACCTAAATAGTTAATGTAATAGAGTATTTGTGTATGTAAGCAACATAATGTTGGAAGTAATTTCTCCATAGAGAATTAAAAGATAATAGTATTTTGTTTATCTTTGGCTAGGTGCTGTGATTGTCTCCACGCCCCAGGACGTCGCATTGATGGATGCACACAAGGGTGCTGAGATGTTTCACAGAGTCCACGTGCCCGTAAGCATTTACAGCTTCACTGTGAAGAATATAAAACTCCTCTAACTGAAGAAGCAAGTCATTGAAAAATACGGTTGAAGTTTTAATTTAGTCCTGTGCAGAAGTCTTTATGAAAGTCCTAGTTTATCATTATGGTTACTTTAAAAACACACTTATAGGTACAAACATGTCTATACATGATATTAATCCAGAAGGATTGTAAAACACCCTTTAGGTAAGAGTTTTCTATAGAAGTACTACTTCTCTCATGCTTGCAGCTATCACTGACAAAAAAAATTACAAGAGTGTTTTAGGAAATCATTTAGATAGATAGACTTGAATAGATCACTTATGGGGAAACAGATGAAAAAAAAGATTACTTTTTTCCTTCTGCCTCCTACAGTTCAACTCATTTATAGCTCACCTTCTTCTAGGAGGCACTTCAGGATTTTCTGCCTAATTTGGTGGAATGAAAGTTAAAAATAAGATAAAAATAGACAAAATAATTAAAATTAGATGGGGTCAGAAGTGAAGTCAGTAAACAAATTGCATGCTATTAAGAAATTTAAATACATGCTAGGGGTGTACCGTGACTTTTCTAGCATCCAAAGGAAAAGAAAAATAGTACCATTATAAAACTATGCATTTCTACAAAGTTAAAAAAACAAAACAAAACTGGATGCTCAAAAGAGACAGAGCTGAGACCAGAGAGAAATATCTTCCCTAGGTTCTTAGAAAGAAGAACCTGTGTATATAATGAACACACTCTCATCACCTTCTTTACGGTAAATACAGGGTTCTTCCTTCTAGTGTGCCTCAACAAAAGCAGGTGGAATTGTGCTGGAGTACAATTTAAAGCAAACATTTCGGTACAGTGCCAACATGATGCCTCTCTGTGGCTGGCTAGCTAGTGGCCTTGCTTAATTCAAAGACAGATTTTAGAGCATATACATCAGAGCTTTTTAACTTCAGTCTGTAGATTAGCTTCAGGATTCTCATGATTTTTCTCTCCCTCACCTCCCCCAGCCCTAAATTGTATGCCTACATGTATTTGTTTTGGTATGGAACAAATGATAACTTTTATCATATTCTTCAGTTAGACCATGACACAGGATAAGATCCAGTAATGTATTTGAATGAATGGACTTGAAGGGAAGCTTTCATAAATGTTTATCTCTCAGAGGGCTTCTGAAAAGTATAAAATAGTGTAGTAGAATGGTTGAGGTGAATTTCCTCAAGTACCTCTTCTCCCTTGCCAGTTAGCACAGTGCTGTGGGCATTGGCAAGCTGAGGAACTCTGGGTTGGATTGACATGTTCTCGTGAAAATCAAGGAGGCTGATAAGGAAGGTACCTGTATGCTTACCTTCCAGGTGGTCCAAGGGTTTTTCACTAGCGGGTTTATAATTGTAATCAGCAAGTAGTTTAGGGCCAGTATTCTATGTCGTGAACTTTAGGTTGGAAAATTTTTAAAACAATGATAACCAAATGCCTGCCTCACACAGAAAACTCTCTCTAAAGCACCTAATTTGAGCAGTGTTACTTTGTATTATGCCCTCTAAGACAAACTAGACACAAGTAATGCCTACCCAGATAACTAAATAAGGTTACTTATTATATGGGATTTTAAAATATAAATCAGTAAAAAGTTAGAAGGTTATCTACCAAAAATTATGACATTGACTTAAGTAATCTATAATCCTTCTTTCTGGCAGAAATTAGATAACAGTGCCAATTGTCTGTTAAGATCACTCCAAAGTCAGGATAATAGCCATTCCATTTGCACATAATTGAATGCTTAACTTCTCATTCTGTAAGATGAGAGTTGAGGGTGTCTAGCTCACTCAAAAACATAAATTAAAACTTTGAGGAAAAAGTTTTAAACAGAGCAGGAGCAAGACCTTTTTAAAATTTTACCCCCTATAAATTATCATTTTGTATATCAAAATACCATTTCAACTGACACTGTCATTTAAGGTGACTGGCTATGGAGAAAGTCCTACATGGACTTTGCTAGTTAGGACTCTAATGACCGTAGTTGCCAAATTCAGCATATGTTATTTTTCAGTCCCTATGTAAACCTGTATACCTGTAAACCTGGATACTTAATCTCATACTGTTCTGACAGATTTTTTCCTAGATTCTAAGGCAGAGGGTTGGACAGATAATCCTTATGGAACATAACAGAGAGGAAAAGGGATGGTCACTAAGTCCAGGTTAGGCTATTGCTAGGTGGATGCCACTGAAGGATAAACGTTGAGGATATTAGCAAGGAAGTATTATGAGGAAGTGTTCTGAATGAAGGCTGATGGACTGCATAAAGCTCATAGGACTACTTCAGGGATCAGTTAGAAGGTGAAAGAGCTGTTTGGGATCAGAAAGTTGATGTTAGAGTATAAGTTTGCCAAGTTAGGGCAGTTCTGGATCATGGCAAGGTCCAGATGTTGTCTTGGGTTTGTAGGACTTAATGGGAGTAGAAATGAAAGTCATTGGAACTGTGTAATTCTTCCAAGTTGAAATTTATAGTTCTTTCCTCTGGCCTTTTGGACATCTTCCTGTATCTTTATTACAGCTCTTTTTTTTTCCACCCTACATTTAAATTATTTGCCTTCTAAATTACAAACATTTTTTAAAAGAGATAGAAGGTCTTAATCATCTCTTAAACCTGTAGAACAAGATAGGTATTCAGTAATGTTTGCAAGTGAATGAGTAAGAACTTTCCAGCAATAAGCTCTGTGAACAATTGGGCAATCATGATTAGCTACATTGTAAAGAAGGTCTGGGCTATGAGTGGGAAGTGGATTTGATGACCTCTGAGATCCCTCTGGGCCTTAAGAGCCCCAGAGCCAAAGTAATGGTAAAGCATTTGAAATTAGTAAGTGTTTTATAAATACAAAAAAAGATGTTATGCTTTGTTTATACTACTTTATTCCATTTCTTCCCCTTGGTTTTTAGTGCTGCTCTCTGTTTTTCCTCCATTTGACGTGCATTAGTTACCATGGAAACAATGATGTCATTGGAATTCATAGGTATGGATAGAGTTTAGTAATGTCTGCAAGAACATATTGAAGTTAATTTAAATGATTTCTTAAAACTCAAGGCTTAGATAGGGGAAGTAGGAGAAGAGATGAGCTATTAAATTCTCTGTTCTCTGCCTGAAATGATAGCAACTATGCCAAATCCTTAATTATCTCAGTATTTGTAGGTAGACTGTTTTTTTAAACAAAATAAAAATTTTCAGTCTTATACATTTTTAATAATGAGTAATTTATGCGTTGTGTCATTTTCATTTTTCTTGCCTTCTTATATGTGGGAGTACCAGGCACCCTGATTTGGAGCCCTTCTCCTACCATTTGAACTTCTGGTGTCAAAGGGATTTCACTATATACCCCTTCCTTCTTTGATAATCTCATTCCCTGCTACTGAAAAGTAAATTAAAGTATATTTATTCTCTTACTCCTTCGGCACATAAGGGATCACTTAGTTACTTTTAATTCAACAAATGTGATTAATTTATTTTTCCACAAATCTATATTTACTGATATTTAGTGTCTTCTATAAGCAAAGTGCTGTAATAAATTTCCATTAGTGGTTTAGAAAAAAATAAAGAGGATGAAGCCTCTTTCTTCAAGTACTTTATCATCCTGTAGACTAACTCTATTTTGATGCAAAGGCCTTAAATTCTGAGATGCAGGAAAACACTTTTTCTTTCAGGCTATCAGGGATGACTTTATGGAAAAGCCATGATTATTTTTTCCATGCCCCTGTAATTTTACACATCCTGGTCCTTTGCCTGATAAGCCACTGCCAATTTAGGGAACGTATGTATTCATTTTTAACATCTCTGCTCAGACATTATTTCCTCTAGAGAAAGCTTTTCCCAGTATGCCAGGACAAGTTAATACTCCTGTCTCAGATCTACTTACACGTATATTTAGTTTGGTTCTTATTCCACTACAGGTTTACCTGTCAGTCTTCACAGAAGAATGCAAGTTTTGGATAGCAAGCAAACATGTTTTAAACATTCTTAAATGCATAGTTACCTGGCATATAGCAGGCAGGATACTTTGATCTGGGATGTAATGCCATCCACATCTGCTGTACCCTTTACCCCAGCTCATAGGCTACTCTGCCTTGCTTTCTCTGTGCCACAGCCAAACTGGTCTTCTTTCACTTCTTTGAAGTTTCCTCACACCATTTTTCTCCTCAGGACCCTTACCGTGCTTTTTCCCTACTGGAGAACATTTTAACCTCACTTTTCACCTGTTAACTCCTTTTTATACTTTGGTACTTAGATTAAACAAAAGGCTTTTCTCAAGGAGAGGTGCCCTAATCCTTTTTTTTTTTTTTTTTTTTTTGAGACAGAGTCTCACTCTGTCACCCAGGCTGAAGTGCAGTGTTGTGATCTCAGCTGACTGCAACCCCTGCCTCCCGGGTTCAAGCAATTCTCCTGCCTCAGCCTCCCCAGTAGCTGGGATTACAGGCACCTGCCACCATGCCCAGCTTATTTTTGTATTTTAGTAGAGATGGGGTTTCACCATGTTGGCCAGGCTGGTCTCAAACTCCTGACCTCAAGCAATCCACCCGCCTTGGTCTCCCAAAGTACTGGGATTACAGACGTGAGCCACCATGCCCAGCCTGCCCTAACCCTTTTATGAGCTTTTTTTATTTTGTGATCCAATTACACTCTATTACTCCTTTTGTAACTGTTTTCACATTTGTCAGTACTTTCACATTTGCATACTATACTATACTATACTATACTATACTATACTATACTATACTATACTATACTATACTATACTCACAGTATAAGCTCTATGACCACCTGTCTCTCGCTGTGCCTGGAAGATGTAGTTTCTCACTAAATATATACTGAGTGAATGAGTGGAGTAGGATTTTCATAGGCATATCTAGGGACTAGGGAGG
Organism: Hylobates moloch; assembly: GCF_009828535.3. Classification (NCBI taxonomy): domain Eukaryota; kingdom Metazoa; phylum Chordata; class Mammalia; order Primates; family Hylobatidae; genus Hylobates; species Hylobates moloch. The sequence goes on from NW_026652291.1 coordinate 68,672,682, forward strand.
GACAGAATTCAGTCTTGAAAGAATCAGGAATACACAAGTTGTGTTCAGGATTGTTCAGTTTGTCTGTAGTTGAGGTAGTTATGCATTGGTTTATTGCCAGGTTTGGTAGAGCCCTAAACAGTAGGCTAAGAAATTTGTACTTTCTTCTTAAGATTATAAGAGGAGTTCATAAAGAATGCTGGATGGGAAGTAGACATCATTAGGATAGAGCTTTACAAAGTTTTAATCTGGTAGAGATGAATAAAAAGAATAGGAGCCAGGAAACATAGAGGAAGTAAGGGAACATTTGCAATGATCACAGTTATTCATGCTGCAGATTGTGACCCACCAACAGGTCGTGAAATTGATACAGTAAGAGATGTAACCAAAAATGCTTAAACCATGTCAGAGTAAATTGCTCTTAGGAAGACAGTCTTATTTCACAAAGATTTGGTCTCAAGTATAAATACACATATGTGTGTATTGTGTGTTTCTTCCTCATGTAACAGTACTATTATAGTAGATGAACAGATAAGCAGAGTGGCCTTCTTCCATGTAGTCAAGATGTAAAATATTTCTTTTATCAGTAAGACAGTTTAAAAAGTTGGAAAAACATGGTGTAGGTGATAGGCAGTAAGGGACTTAATTAGAATAATGCCAGTGAAAATGGAAGGGGAAATGAATGTAATTGACATTTTGAAGGAAGAATTGACAATCTTGGGAATCGATTGTATAGGGTGGGAGAGTTAGAACAAAAAAGGCAGAAATCAAAAGAATTTTGAGAGTTATGATGCCATTAATAAATCTACCAGGAGCTGCTTTGTAGCTCAGGTAGACAACAAACTAGAAATAAGAGGTTAGGTACTCAGTCACAAATCTCTGCCCTTCTCCTCTATGAGAGTTGTGATTTAATAGTGTTTGTCAAGGAAGAAACTGGTAAAGATACTGACAAGAGAAATACTCTTTAAAAAATTTCTTATATACAGATTTTTATTACCACTTAGAGAACTATATTTTTGATATTCTTTTGTGGTTTCAAATTAAATTGCTTTCCAAATTTTCTTATAATTTTTTAGATGATAGGAAACTACTTGCAGAGGCATTTTTGCGTAGTAGTGAAGAGCATGAGCTGAGGAGTTTGAATTGCAGATCCCAGCTCTGCCACTTTGTGACTGTATGACCTGAGTTATTTATTCTATGCCTTAGTTTTCTCAATCATCATATGGGAATCATAGTAATATTTTCCTCAGGAGGTTAAGATGAGAAATAAACAACATAATGCATATAAATGGCTTAAGTACAGTTTTTGGCAGTCTAAGCACTCAATGTTTATATAATGTTATATAATTAATTTTTTCTTATAATTACTTTTTAGAATGTTATGAAACAGATAAATTTACAGATTTTTATGTATTTTACCTGGGTATTTTAACTAATCCTTTTATTTGGTAATAAGAATTTGGGGCTGGGTGTGGTGGTTCATGCCTGTAATCCCAGCACTTTGTGAGGCCAAGGCAGGAGTACTGGTTGAGGCTAGAAGTTGAAGACCAGCTTAGGCAACATATTGAGACCCCTGTCTCTTCAAAAGAATAAAAAATTAGCCAAGTATGGTGGCATGCAACTGTAGTCCAAGCTACTCAAGAGGCTGAGGTGGCAGGATCACTTGAGCCTGGAAGGTCTAGGCTTCAGTGAACTGTGATCATGTCAGTACACTCCAGCCTGAGTGTTAGAGTGAGACCTTGTCTCAAAAAAAAAAAAATTAATTAGAATTTTAAACACTACTGTTCTTTGAGATTTCTTTATTCCTTGAGTATATTCATTGAGCCATCTACATTATCTTCATATAGATTTATTAAGTTGCTATATTATTTTGAATCTAAAATTCTGCATTATTTGAAATTTATATCATTTAAGGAAGGCTAATTGCTGTTACAAGTAGACCCCAAAATATATAATGATACAAATACAATGGAAGTTTCTTTCTTGCTCATGTAACAGTACTATTACAGTAGATGAACAGGTGAGCAGAGTAGCCTTCTTCCATGCAGTCTTTCAGACTGTTGGAGCCTCTGTCATTTTCAGTTGTGACTTCTAAAATTACGTTAGGAGCCATCTTAATTCTAGCCAGCCACAAGGAAAGAGAATAAAGGGGCATGTACCTACCTTGGAGATTTTTATGGGCCAGACCTAGATGTGATACACATACTTCTACGCACATTCTACTAGCTAAAATCAGTCACATGACCACATGTGTCATATTTTTCAAGAAGCCCAAGAAATATCGATTAGTTGTGTGCTGAGGAAGATGAGATCATGAATTTTGGTGAGCAGCTAGCAGTCTATACCACATTTGACCTGGAAACAAATATATAGATTAAATCCTAATGTAGATCACTGAACTGATTTATTTCCTAATAAATAATTCAGAAAATTGTGTAACTATTTTAGTCTTATGAATATTTATTTTATAAAAGAGAGATAGAAATTCTACCTTTCCTGTGGTTTAATTTTTCTGCTAAAAACAAAAAACACAGACAATCCTACTGTGGTCTGGAACTTTTTTTTTTTTTTTTTTTTGAGACAGAGTCTTGCTCTGTCGCCAGGCTGGAGTGCAGTGGTGTGATCTTGGCTCACTGCAACCTCCACCTCCTGGGTTCAAGCAATTCTTCTGCCTCAGCCTCCCGAGTAGCTGGGACTACAGGCTCCTGCCACCATGCCTGGCTAATTTTTGTATTTTTAGTAGAGACAGGGTTTCACCGTGTTAGCCAGGATGGTCTCGATCTTCTGACTTCGTGATCGGCCCACCTCGGCCTCCCAAAGTGCTGGGATTACAGGTGTGAGCCACCACGCCTGGCCAGTCTGGAACTTTTTAGTATTTATTTGTAAAGGTTAAGGATTATATTGTCTTCTTAGAAAAATTAGATGAGCTTTATTACCTTTATAAGACTGGATAGCATTCTGCATCTCAGCCATAATTATTTCTCAGAGACTAGAGATATATGCTCATTTGTGTCTTTCCCCAGGCTCTCTCGGAAGTCTATGTATACTTTGAACTAGAATGCTGTTCTATGTGATTTACATAAATTAAACTCATCTCTCACAACAACCCTGTGAAATACAGAACATCATTTCCCCCATTTTGCACATGAGGAAATGTGGTCGAGAGAAGTTAAATAACTTACATAAGAATATCTATTTGTTTAGTGGGTCATCTGGGCTCTGATCCAAGAAGTCAGCTTTCCAGAGCCTGTATTCTTAACTGCAGTTTCTGTGGATACTCCAGAGTTGAGTTTTAGCACTGTGGACATCATGGACTATCACAGGGTGACATATTCTAGGGTATAAGAGGGTTCTTCATCAAATTTGCTTATTATTGGGGTTCTGATTATTAAGGTAGACAAGTGAAGCCAGAGGAAACCGGTGGATTGAAAATGGGGAGGAGTTAAGGAGCCATAGGTTCTGTTGACAGTCAAGGAGGTATCATGTGGGCCATAAGGGGAAGGGGAGTTCCATGTCTAGGATCTAGGAGAAAGGAATGAAGCCTAAGATTTGACGGCAGCACTGAGTGGTAAGGATGGCTCAAATCAGGCCTGCCCTATAACTGTGCTCTTAATTACTATGCTATATTGCTCAACTTTATTGACTCATTATTATTTTAAGCCACCTAATTCCATGCACAAAAGTCTCTATCTAGTTGTCATCTTGTTTGGTGACTTCCTTATACAAACCAGTCACTCAGATAGTTTGAATTTTGGCTTTGTCATTTACTAACTGTGTGACCTTGAGCAAATAATTTAGCTTCAGAGTTCCATTCCATGATATAGGGACGATAATACCCATCTCATTGGTCACTATGGCAGTGAAGCATGATTATATTTACATTACTTAGCATAGCCTTAGCACACGGTACGGTAAAGGGTAGCTCTGAAGGTTTTTGATACGGTGGTAGACGTTAGAGATCATTATAAATCTTTGTTTTCAAGATTAAGAATTCAGGGCATAGAGAAATTGAGTTGCACCTCATGGACCCACAACTATTTAGTTGGTCACTGAAAGGAGCATGGACACAGGCCTCCCCATTCATTGTTCTTTCCATGTCAAATGACTATTTCTGAAAGAGAAAACGAGAACACCTGTCTCATTTTAAAAAATTATAACATCCGCGCACGTGCTTCAAGGAGTATACCAAAAACTGGTTCGAGTCTAACAAAGAACTGAGAAGCAGTTATGAATCTAATCTATTTCAGTTATTATCATTCATTATTTAACAATGAATTTTTCCTCCTCACTTTTTCTTAAATCATGGCTTTTAATGCTTGTGACAGGTTCCAACCGGCAAGCATTTAACCTGATTGTAACCTGGATAAATTGGATTATATAGTAGCTTAAAAATCTTGCTTGTTACTTACCTGTATCTGGGTTTAAAATGCCAAAAAGAAATTAAAATTGGAGCCTTTTGGGCCTCCTTAATTCAATAGATTTAGACAGAAAAATCCAATATTCAGAGCAATGTTGATATTTCAAGAGAATCAATTTTTAAAAAGTTAAGACAAGAAGTGCCCTTCTGAGCCAGTGATGGATTGGAATACTGCAAAAATCATACGCAAAAAGGTTGTGGTGGCTGATGGTAGCCAGGCATGTAGTATTTGCTTTCTTTCAGTAAAAGTGGCTGAGGTAAAAAGAAAAAAGGACCTTATGCTTTGATGAGACATTAAAAAATGATTGAGCATGCTTACAGCTGTATCTCAGTGGTATTATGTAAATTAAGCTATAGCAAAGCATCTGTTTTCTAATGTTTCTGCTATTAAAGGATATACACAATAGCTCTACAATAAATACAAACAGCTTAACAGTATATGAAGTATTCACAAGATGTAAGGCTTATTTCGCGGGGAAGACATCATAATGGACTTGAATTCTTTCCTATTTAACAGAGAAGAATTTTTAATGAACAAAACTGTAATATGGATATTCTAATGTTCTTACTGCATTAGTTGCCCCCATTCAAAACCTCCTTGATTATGGAGGATTGCTGTTAAGTGAACTTGAGCAGTGGTTTCTAAGCTTTTTAATACCCAAGGGTTTCTTTTAAATTGTCCCCCAGCTAACCCTATGTTTTGAAAGAATTGTTTGCCACTGTTTGCATTTGTTAATTAATGACTGATGTGTTCTCTTTTTTAATAAATCAAAGATAGAATATATAAATAATATGTATGTATATTTATATATAGATATAACTATATCTCTATATGTGCATACAGAGAGAGATATACACAGAGTTATATATATATAACTGTTGTATGAGCTCTGCACAGAATGAGATAACCATAAAAGAGGATTATCACATTTGGCTGATGTAGTTTCAAGTAAAAGCACAGAAACTTGGTACTTTATCTGTTTTGTATATTTTTAAAGTGTTTTATTTATGTTCAATTTTTAAAAATATTCATAATAGGCCAGGTGCAGAGGCTGAGGTGGGAGGATTTCTTGAAGCCAGGAGTTAAAGACCAGCCTTGGCAACATACTAAGACCTTGTTTCTACAAAAAATAAAAAACTAGCTGAGTGTGCTTGCGTGCATCTGTAGTCTCAGCTACTTAGGAGGCTGAGGCAAGAAGATCGCCTGAGCCCGGGAGTGTGAGCTGTGATCACACCACTGCATTCCAGCCTGAGCAGCAGAGTGAGACCCTGTTTCAAAAAAAAAACAAAAATTCATTATAAATCACGGAACCTGATAAAATATTTTTTTGCATCTTTAGACCCTTAAAAGATTAGGTAGGAGAACTACAAAAATAGCTTTTACAGTCAGGCTTTAATTTTCTAGAGCAGCACTGTCCAATGGAAATATAAACTGTGGAAATATGATCCACAAATGTAGTTTTAAAGTTTTTAGTAGCCATATTTTAAATAGTAAAAAAAGATGAAGTTAATTTTAATAATACATGTACCACAGTATATTCAAAATATTATCATTTCAACATGAAAACCACATAAAAATTATTGAGGATCAATCAAAAAGGAATTGTATTTGAAAAACACTAGGAATTCTTACAATTCAGTAAGGGGAAGAAGACATATAATCAATTGAATAAATAGGCAAGAGACCTGAACAGGCACTTTATGGAAGAGGATATACAAATGACAAAAAAAGTAAAACATATAGTCAACTTTATTAATAATTATGGCAATGCAAATTAAAACCATAGTAGAAAAGATAGCTGGGCACAGACTCCAGAAGAATGAGGACAAACTGGAATGCAGCTGCACCTCCGAATCTTCCTTTCACCATCTCTGAACAAAGAAAACCAATAATGTGTAATGCCTAAGCCTTCATTTCCACCTTCCAGATCTCCCGCCACTTTACTTTTGGCAAACTTTAACCAGGAACCATGTAAGGAAGAGTCTAAGTAATTTGGTTCCCAGTATAAACAAGTAGACAGTTGAACAAGCCAGCACAATGAAGAGTCTACTACACACTCATCATATTTGCTAAAATTAAAAAAAACTGATGGTACCAAAGATCCAGGCTGTGGAATGGCTGGAATTTTCGTACATTGCTGGTGGTAGTATAAATTGATAGAACTTTATTTGGAAACTTTTGCTTCTTTAACGTATTAAGTTAAATACATATAACCTAATAACCAGCAAAAAAAAAAAAAAAAGAGAGAGACATGTACAAAAACATTCACAGAAGCATTATTTACAGTAGCCAGAATCTGGAAACAACCCAAATGACCCAACAGGAGAATGGATATTTGTAATATAGTCCTTATAAAATCTTAGGACTCAATGAAAATAAATTACAGGTACATAGTTTAGCTGGATGAATCACTTGGACACAAAAATATATATTGCATGATTCCATTAGTATCAAATTCAAAACAACACAAAATTAATTTATGGTGTTAGAAAGCAGGTTAGTGAATACCTTTGGGAACGTGTTTGGAGGATATATAGGGAAACTTCTGGGGTGTTGGCAACATTTTATTTATTAACAGGGTCTTGGAAACATGGGCATACATTTTGGTGACTCCATTTTGCCATAAACTTAAGTACTTTTTTGTGTGTTCCTGATATACTTTGATGGAAAAGGTTAAAAATAAATAACTTGCAAACTTTAAAAATTATTCAGATATTTTACATTTTTTTTACTTGTACTAAGTCTTCAGTACTCAGAGTGTATTTTATCCTTATAACACATGTTAATTCAGACTAGCCACATTTCAAGTATTCAGTAGCCAGCCACACGTGACTAATGGCTACCCTATTGGGCATTGTGGGTCTATAACCCCACCATTTTAGAGCTTTTATGGAGTTAGACTTTATTTCAGCGCTTTTGTTGAAGTATTAATTAGGAAGAATAGGAGATTATTCCTCCCAAGGAACTCAATTTTACTGCTTTTGGTTTTATAGAATATTTTCTATTTAAAAACAGATGGTTGTTTTTATATGCAAGTTCACAAGATACCTAATATGTCATTGTTTTGGTTTTTTGTTCTTACTGCTTTATTACCATTCTTCTCATGACCACCTTTTTTAAAAGCAAACTTTTCATTGAAGCTGTGGCATACATACATAAAAGGGCACAAATTATAGCTCAATGAATTTTTACAAAGTAAACATACCCATTGTTTGTATCCCAGAAATAGAACAATAGAGAGCCCAGAAATCATATATTTACAGTCAATTGATTTCTGACAGAGGTGCCAAGAACACACAATGGAGAAAGGACAATTGCTTCAATAAATGGTGTTAGGACAACTGGATGTCCACATGCAGAAGAATGAAATTAGACCCTTATTTCACACCATATATAAAAGTCAACCCAAAATGAAGTAAAGACTTATATGTAAGACCTGAAACTATAAAACTACTAGAAGAAAACCTAGAGAAGAAGCTCTGTGACATTGGTCTGGGCAATGATTTTTCTGGATAGACAAAATAGCAAAAATAGACAAATGGGATTACATCAAACTAAAAAGCTTCTGAACAGCCAAGAAAAAAATCAACAGGGTGAAGAGACTACTTACAGAATGAGAGAAAATATTTGCAAAACATGCATAAGGAGTTAATATTCAAAATATATGAGGAACTCAACCCAATAGCAAGAAAACAAACAACCTGATTTTTTAAATGGGTGAAGGATCTGAGTAGACATTTCTCAAAAGAAGACAAACAAATGGCCAACAGCTATGTGAAAAAATGCTAGTATCATCACTAATCATCAGGGAAATGCAAATCAAAATCACAATGAGATATCCCCTCATACCTGTTAGAATAGCTATTATCCCCTCATACCTGTTAGAATAGCAAAAGAAAAGTGTTGGCGAGGATGTGGAGAAAAGGGAACCCTTGCACACTTTGGGTGGAAATATAAATTAATACAGCCATTAAGGAAAATAGTGTGGAGGTTCCTTAAGAAATTAACTGTGCAACTACCATATTATCCTACAGTCCCACTGCTGGGAATATATCCAAAGGAACTGAAATCAGTCTACCAAAGAGATACCTGCACTCACATGTTTACTGCAGCACTATTCACAATAGCCAAGATATGGGATCAATCAACAGATGAATGGATTTTAAAAATGTGTATACAAACACACATAGACACAGACAATGGAATACTATTTGGCCTTTAAAAAGAAATCGGCCGGGCGCGGTGGCTCACACCTGTAATCCCAGCACTTTGGGAGGCCAAGGCAGGTGGATCACGAGGTCAGGAGATCAAGACCATCCTGGCTAACACGGTGAAACCCTGTCTGTACTAAAAATACAAAAAAATTAGCCGGACATGGTGGCAGGCGCCTGTAGTCCCAGCTACTGGGGAGGCGGAGGCAGGAGAATGGCGTGAACCCGGGAGGCGGAGCTTGCAGTGAGTCGAGATCGCGCCACTGCACTCCAGCCTGGGCGACAGAGCGAGACTCCATCTCAAAAAAAAAAAAAAAGGGAAAAGAAAGAAAGAAATCCTGTAATAACATGGATGAACCTGGAGGACATTATATGAAGTAGAATAAACTAGGTACAGAAAGACTAATACTTCATAAGCTCACTTATATGTGGGATCTAAAAAAAGTTATTATAGAGGTAGAGAGTGGAATGGTGGTTACCAGGGGCTAGGGAGCAGGGACTGAGGAAATGTCAGTCAAACAGTATAAAATTTCAAAATAAGAAATAGAACATTACCAGCATCCTAAAAACTCATGCCTGTGCCACCTTCCAGTCACTACTGTAAAATGGAACCCAAATTATAACACTATAGATTAGTTTTGCTTGTGAAATTTCTACAAACAGAATAATATAGTGTTATATGTTTGAGTGTCTGGTTTATTTTGTTTAAAATTATGTTTGTGAGATTCACTTATACTGCTAATTGTTGCTATCGTTCTTTTCTTGTCATTGCTCTGTAGCATTCCATTAAATATATGACAGTTTGTCCATTTTATTGTTGATGGACATGAGTAGTTTTCCATTTTTGCCTATTATGACTAGTACTGTTACGAACATTGTTGTACATGTCTTTTAGTGAATGTTTTATTCATTTTTCTGTTGGTACATAACTGGAAGTGGAATTGCTGTGCTGTAGTATAAACATACATCAGTTTATGTAGATACTGCCAAACAGTTTTTAAAAATGATTGTACCCATTTCCACTCAACTGAAACAATGAATCTTACTTGTTTCACATTCTCACAAACATTTGATATAATTTTGTTTTTCGTTTTAGTCATACTGATATTTCTTTTCTAATACAGTCTTAACCATAAATATACTTTGAATATCCTCTTTTGTGGAATGTCTGTTAAATCTCGTCCATTTCTTTATTGTATTATCTGAATTTTCCTTACTGGTTTGCAGGAGTTCTTTATACATTATGGGTAAAAGTCCTTTGTCATGTATGTGTATTGTATATACCATCTCCTGCTCTATAGCTTGCCCTTTCACTCTTTTAATCATATCTTCTGATTAATTTAATTTTAATGTAGTCCAATTTAATTTAAATAATTTCATTTGTGTCTAGTGCTTCTTTGTGTCCTGCTAGAAAAATCTCTGCCTGCCTGCAGCATTAGTATATTGCCTATTTTTTTCTAAAAGCATTATTATTTACCTGTCATATTTAGCTCTAAAATCCCCCTGGAATTAATTGTTGTGTATGGAGTGAGGTAGGAGGTTAAGATTCATTATTTTATATATGGATATCCAGTTAACATGCAGTACTATGTTGTCTCCATTGTAACTTAGTGACTTTCATGTATGGGTATCGGGGAACCTGCCCTGATAATCACGTAGGTTCTTTTCTAGTTTCCTAAGCGTCGGCTGGCTTGAGAAATAAAAGGACAGAGTACAAAAGAGAGAAATTTTAAAGCTGGGCGTCCGGGGGAGACACCACACGTTAGTAGGATCCATGATGCCCCACAAGCCACAAAAACCAGCAAGTTTTTATTAGGGAGTTTCAAAAGGGGAGGGAGTATACGAATAGGTGTGGGTGACAGACATCAAGTACTTAACAGGGTAATAGAATATCACAAGGCAAGTGGAGGCAGGGCGAGATCACAGGACCACAGGACTGAGGCGAAATTAAAATTGCTAATGAAGTTTTGGGCACCACTGTCATTGATAACATCTTATCAGAAGACAGTGTTTTGAGATCAACTGGTCTGACCAAAGTTTATTAGGTGGGAATTTCCTCTTCCTAATAAGCCTGGGAGGGCTATGGGAGACTGGAGTTTGTTTCACCTCTGCAGTCTCAACCATAAGAGACAGGTACGCCCCGGGGGGGCCAGTTCAGAGACCTACCCCTAGGTGCGCGTTCTCTTTCTCAGGGACATTCCATGCTGAGAAAAGGAATTCAGCGATATTTCTCCCATTTGCTTTTGAAAGAAGAGAAATATGGCTCTGTTCTGCCCGGCTCACCGGCGGTCAGAGTTTAAGGTTATCTCTCTTATTCCCTAACAATTGCTGTTATCCTGTTCTTTTTTCAGGGTGCCCACATTTCATATTGCTCAAACACACATGCTGTACAATTTGTGTAGTTAACGCAATTATTACAGGGTCCTGAGACGATGTACATCCTCCTCAGCTGACAGGATTAAGAGATTAAAGACAGGCATAGGAAATCACAAGGGTATTGATTGGGGAAGTGATAAGTGTCCATGAAATCTTTACAATTTATGTTTAGAGATTGTAGTAAAGACAGGCATAAGAAATTACAAAAGTATTAATTTGGGGAACTAATAAATGTCCATAAAATCTTCACAATCCACGTTCTTCTGCCATGGCTTCAGCCGGTCCCTCCGTTTGGGGTCCCTCCGTTTGGGGTCCCTGACTTCCCACAACATATGGGTCTGTTCTGGGCTTTTTTTTTTTTTTTTTTTGAGATGGAGTCTCGCTCTGTCGCCTGGGCTGGAGTGCAGTGGCACAATCTCGGCTCACTGCAAGCTCCGCCTCCCAGGTTCACGCCATTCTCCTGCCTCAGCCTCCCGAGTAGCTGGGACTACAGGCACCCACCACCACACCCGGCTGAGTTTTGTATTTTTAGTAGAGATGGGGTTTCACCATGTTAGCCAGGATGGTCTCGATCTCCTGACCTCATGATCTGCCCACATTGGCCTCCCAAAGAGCTGGAATTACAAGCGTAAGCCACCACGTCTGGTCTGTTCTGGGCTCTTTATTCTATTACAACCAAGTTTTTTGGTAAAATCCAGCAAGGTGGTATATGTGTGGGACGTTCTTAAGATGAGGGAATTCTAGAGTTAAGTGGAATTAATTTATTCAAAATGTCTAGGAAGCAATATTAGAACATTTATCCTTTAACTAGAATAAGTTACATATTATCAGTAATAGAGCCAAGCTTAGTTGTCAAAACCTCTGACTTTCAAACATATAAAGGGTTCTTTAGTTCTAAACTTTTTTTTTTCCTTTCTGAAATGGGGCCTTGCTCTGTCACCCAGGCTGGAGTACAGTGGCACAATCACAGAGCTCACTGCAGCCTCAACCTCCCAGGCTCAAGCAGTTCTCCCACTTCAGCTTCCTGAGTGGCTAGGACAACAGGTGTGTGATACCACACCTGACTAATTTTTTTGTGTGTCGTGGAAACAGGGTCTTGCTATGTTGCCCAGGTAGGTCTTGAACTTCTGGGCTCAAGTGCTCCTCCTGCCTCAGCCTCCCAAATTGCTGGAATTACAGGTATAAGCCACCGTACCCAGTCTACCTCCATACTTTCAGTTATACATCCTTATTAGTAAATGATGTTTGAACATATAACCTAATATATGTATGAAATATATTTATTAATAAGATATATTGTATATGTAGTATACATATATTACTACATTAATATGTTATTTTCTTTATAAAACACACAAAATTGAAATTGAAAGGAAATCATAACATAGAAATAGAAATCCTAATGTTTTCTTTTTACACCTCTGTATCAGCTAGGTTATGTGTGTTATCACACATGGGCTAGGTTATGTGTGTTATCAACTCTCAAATTTCAGTGGCTTAAAACAACACAGGTTTATTTGTCTCATGCTCCGTGTCCATTGTGGTTTGGCTTCAACACTCCTCTGTATTGTATCGTTCTCTGTATTGTTCAACACTCTGGCACCCAGACTGACACAGCAGCCACCAGCTGGAGGCTTGCTGGTAGTCAGGACAGAGGGAAAAATAATGAGGAATTAACACTTAAAGCTTTGGCCTAGATTTGATACATGGCACTTCTGCATACGTTTCATTGGCCAAAACAAGTTACGTGTTCCTACCTAATTTGAGGGAAGAAAAGTCCTAACCTTGTGCCCAGGCAGAGAAATGGACATATTTTAGACAGCATTAAAAGTTGACACCTCTCTCATGATCAGTTTTGGAGAACACAGCCTAGGATTTGTGTTTGTCTAAGAAAATAAACACACAAAGACAAGTCCATTTAGCTTCTTCCATTATTTTGTGTTGTTTTTAACACACTGCAGTCCTGAGTAATGAGTCAACTACAACTACAGGCATAGTGGCCTCTCTTGCTTAAAACTCTATAATGGCTTTTGAGCACTCATTATGTAACTCAGACACCTTAATATAGCCTACAAGCCCCACCTTTCCAGCTTCATCTCACTCCACTCACACCACACCTCAGAGGCCTCAGACTGGCCTTTCAGTTCCTTGAAGGGAGACATGTGCCCCCTACTTCTGTTTTGAATGTTTTTCTTCCCTTTCTCCTTGTTTTTGCCCGGTCACTCTGTAGCTTTAAGATCAAATATTTCTTCAAGGAAGCCCTCTCTGATTCCCAGAGTACATCAAGTCCTCTCTGTTCTACACTCTCATAATACCCTGTACTTTGCTTCCAGAGAAGCCATTCCATTTTATAAGTGTATTCTTGCACTATTCTTTGTTCCTCCAATTACAGTACAAGTTCCAAGGGGTAAGGATCAAGTCTGTTTTGCTCACCACTGTATGCTATTCCTTGTGTTTAGCCCAGTTACTGGCACATATTAAGAACTCGTTAAATATTGAGTTTGGTTATAGTTTTATATTTTAGATCTGTGACATTTGTGTAGTCTATAGAGAACATTTCTGAGATATTTATACAGGCCATAGAGAATGATTTGATAAGAAGATGTAAATCACACAAACTGCAAATACACACTTGTTCTGTGCCTCTATGTCTTAGGGAGTCTAAGAGATTCCAAGGTCAGAATGTTTTTTCCTGTTCTCTCTGAATTGAAATATACCCTCACATAGATTTTCACTTTCTTTAGGTGTTTTTGCTTTTCTCACTTTTTGAGTGATAATTTTTGGTTTAAGTTGAGAGCCATACAGTCAGGAAATATATCACGTTTAACATAAACGGCAGTAAAACTGCCCAAGCAATGAGTGTATTATATAGGCATAGTTAATAAACAAGCTGTGTGTTATTAAGCTATGTTTCTCTCTAGCTTTCTGGAGATAGTACTGAATTCCCAAAACACAGTGTGATTTATTTTTTATGATAGTATGCATCAGCAAAAGGGCATATATGTATGTTAGATGGTTGGAAAATGCTTTGCTATAGATTTACGTCTTTTCACTATTTGTCTTCATATATAATTATTGGGGGCAACTTTAGTCTTTTCTGTTTCTCTTTTCAGAAAGAATAACAATTTTTCCACCTTATCTATGTTTCATTGTGGACTATCAGTACCATTCTTCATTTAAAATGCAAATGTTCTAATAATCTACAATCCTAACCTTATGGTAGAACTGATACAGACATTGTAATCTCTAAGCCTCTGAAAGTAGAGTTCTGCATTTTTATTCTGGAAGAGAGCTACTGCTTCTCATCAATAAGAGAGTGGGATTAAAAGGAACATGAGTACGGATTATATTTGCAGAGTGTGTCTATTTATTCAACAGTATTGTTGAATAATAACATTTCTTAAGTATCATCTTCCCTCAGTATATGTGGGGGATTGATTCCAGAATCGCCCTCCCCCTGCCACTGCATATTCCAAAATTCATGCATACTCAAGTTCCACAGTTGCTTCTAGGACATCAGCCATTCCGGTACTTGGGTTTTGTGGCGGGCAAATACTATATTTTTTATCTGTGGTTGGTTCGAAAAAAATTCACACATAAGTGGACTCCCCACAGTTCAAACTCATGTTCAAGGTTTAGCTATATCTATTTTGTAGCAGAAGCTAGGGAAACTTAGAAAGAGAATGACCTTTTCTATGAAACTTAATTTTGTTTCAAACAATAACATTCTGATAAGAGCTGAGTTTTACACTTTTGTTAGCACTGTCAGTTTTCTCAACTATAGAATGGGAATGATAAAATTACCATCTCATCTGGGCACGGTGGCTCACTCCTCTAATCCCAGCACTTTGGGAGGCCGAGGTGGGCGGATCACCTGAGGTTGAGAGTTCGAGACCAGCCTGACCAACATGAAGAAACCCCGTCGCTACTAAAAATAGAAAATTAGCCGGGTGTGGTGGTGCACGCCTGTAATCCCAGCTACTCGGGAGGCTGAGGCAGGAGAATCACTTGAACCCAGGAGGTGGAGGTTGCGGTGAGCCGAGATTGCGCCATTGCACTCCAGCCTGGGCAACAAGAGTGAAACTCCGTCTCAAAAACAAACAAAACAAAAAACAAAATAACTGTCTCATAAAGTTCTTGTGAGGAGTAAATAAGATAGTACATTTAAAGTACTTGTCCCAGCACCTGGCATATAACAAACACTCCGTATATTTTAGACTTACTGTGAGACTTCGTGCAGAATTACCTCTTAGGTATTTATTTTCCTCTCTTCCTCACTTCTTATTTTTCTCCAAATTGTCATCAAAGATAAATTTCTAAAACAAAAATCTGATTGTGTAACTACCTCTTTGATACCATCTTTTCAGCTTTGAAAACCTTTAGTGGTTTCCTGTTGTCTGAAGCGGAATGCCTCAAATACATGGATGGTATTCAGCATCTTCCCACATGGCCCTAACCTTCCTTCCCAAACCGTCTTCTGCCTTGACCACCCACTGGGTTGCAGCCCAAATAGGCCACACAGTTTTATTTTGCTACCTTGGCTTGTTTTCTTCCTTCTGTCTAGAATTCCTGCTGTGGGTCTCACCTCCTCATCACCCCACAACCTGAAGAAACAATTGTCTATGGGAAATTCAAAGATTCCTCTTCTTTCTAGGCAGAATTTTTGGTTCCTGTTTATTCATCCCTTTTTAGTATTTATTATGATATCAAAGGTAATTCTGTATGTCTTGCTCTCTCACTAGCTCATGAGTTCCTTCAGAGCAGAGGCCATAGTTTATCCATCATTGTGATAACATTGATGAGTGCCACTAGAACTCAGTAGGCACTCTGTAAAAATTTGTTGAAATAATGTATTAATATTTGGTTTAATTTTATTTTGATTTCAGTGTGTTTTTATTCTAGGTCCTTGGCCTTGTCCAAAACATGAGTGTTTTCCAGTGTCCAAAATGTAAACACAAAACTCATATTTTTGGTGCTGATGGTGCAAGGAAACTAGCACAGACCCTTGGTCTTGAAGTTCTAGGTAAGACTGTGGGATGTTGTTTTGTAGAAGTGGCAGAAGGGAAAGTGGGAATGAGGCTTGATGATTAAGAGTGTCTCAGATGCTGGGCATGGAGGCTCATGCCTGTAATCCCAGCACTTTGGGAGGTCGAGGCGGGCAGATCACAAGGTCAGGAGATCGAGACCATCCTGGCTTACACAGTGAAACCCCGTCTCTACTAAAAATACAAAAATTATCCAGGCATGGTGGTGGGCGCCTGTAGTCGCAGCTACTTGGGAGGCTGGGGCAGGAGAATGGCATGAACCCTGGAGGCAGAGCTTGCAGTGAGCCAAGATCGTGCCACTGCACTCCAGCCTGGGTGACAGAGTGAGACGCCATCTCAAAAAAAAAACAAAAAAAAAACAAAGGAATGTCTCAGAAAATGATGAATTGCTTTTGGCTTTGTGTTTTAAATTAATACAGCACAGTTCTATGTGTTAACCTTTCTTTGGCCTTTTTGAATAGGTTTCTTCTGTCAACTATGATAATAATTTCTATTTTAAATAAAAACTGTCTATAACTTAAATTTGAGAAGAGAGTTTTGTAGTCCAAGTACTGTAATTTGAAGCCATATTTTAAATGATAGTCATGAGTGTGTTTGCTAAGTTGGGTGTACATCTTTCAGTAGAAACAGGTACATTAAAATATCTGTTCAGTATGTTGTAAAAACCTCTAGAAGTGCTCATTCTTAGTGCATATATAAAAATGCCTTCCTGATTAATTCTGTATTTGTTAGTCTTTCTGCTGTAGAATGACAGTATTTACTGTTTTCTGTAATATTTAATGTGTTTGATATGTCTATAAAATATGGCACCTGAAATTTACATTGTACACACTGTTCATGGCACTGAACTGAAGAGTTCATTAGTGCTATGAGGAGAACTAAAATCATGTGTTAAATAAGCAAAACACAGGTTTTGGATAAAACATGATGTTCCAAAAATCCACAGGCAACGTAACAGACTTTTTAGAAAACATGTTTTGATTTTCTAATTGTGAATGAGTTTCTATTCTTGCCAAAGGCAGATGTTAGATGCTGAATAAGGAAGGCATAAAGTGAATTATTAGACTTAGGTAGTTAAAAATTAAGATCCCTAGAGATCAAGGAATTTCAAAACATTCTCTGTTATAATTAGGTCTCTAAAAGTTGATATTAAATATATTATTGTTACGCATTTGCACTATAGCAGCCACTACAATACCAGGTGAATACTAATGATATATTTTGATACATTGCTATAATTATAGCCACTAATTATATTCTGCAACTGTTTTTCATTTAACCCAGAAAGTTCAATTTTCCAAATCTGCATAATAACAGATTGACATTCACTTATATAATAAAGCAAATGTGTAATTATAATGGCATTATTGAATTATACTGACAACATTGTAATTTCCTAACTTACAAATGAGCTGAACAATTTGCTAAGTCAGTTATTTAGAATTTGAAACATTTCATTGAGAAACAATGGTATGTATGGAAGTTACATTTTAACCAATGGCTCACAGATGTACAGTTACCCTAAAAATGTATCAGAAACACTGATTACTGATCACAAAAATTTGATGGTGCCCTAGACTGCTATGTCTGACAGTGTTAGGGGAAAAATCATTTAGAGTTCCTCGTTAGGGCATGTCCTCTCCTTTTAATGTAGTCATGGGTCCCATGGTGTCTCCCATGAAATGGAGCAGGGCTTCAGTTATGAAGAGGTTGGAATTGGGAATGAGGAACTGAAATCAGGGAAAAAGCTTTCTCAGCTCTGGCCTCTTGGCCAGTTGAACCTCCTGGGAACATTTATTTGTCCTTTGCTGACTCCCTGGCAGACTCTTAATTCAGTGGGTCGTGTTTTAAATGATTATTTGGCACAATAGCTCTTCAGAATCTTGTCTATATTTACCTACAGGGACAGTTTCTGCATAGTAGTTAAGGTCTCAGACCATCTCACAGAAAACCCTTTAACCTATTATATGTCTGAAATGTTTCCTCATTTCTTTCAGACTTAGCACCTCAAAAATACTTCTCAAGCTCAGACTGCTCCTCACTCACTTTTACTTTTTAAAAATCCCTGTCTAGATACAACCATTAGCCCATTACCATTCTTACTATGTACCTATTTTTAACAAGATTTTTCCCCTTCTTGGTCTAGTCTTCTGTGTCTGTAGGTAGGATTGTGAGTATCTGGAGATAAGAAATGATGTCAATAGATGGCTATATAAAGGAGAAGGTTTTACTCTTTTATCTTCCATTTCTGCAGTAGAAAAGAAATCATTCATGATTCTTTACTAGAATGACAGTTCATAAATTGAGAGGAAAAAAACTTCCATTTCTAAGCATTTTCTATAACATTTTTTTCTGCCTGCTCCTGTGACAGTTTCCTATAGTCCAAAGTTGATCTAGAAAATAGGAATCAAATTTTATGAAAAGCTAATCCTTAAATGGATACTGAAATATGTATTTGTCATTTGGCCATTGGATATTGAGGAAAGACTTATAGTTTAAGATCACAGCATTTGACAAGAGGATCATCAAATAACATTTCCTTTTCCATGTACTTCATAGTATATATTGTAATATTTTTATAACATATACTTCATTATTTAAATTGCCTGACATGGTGCTAAATTACTTATATGAATAAAACACCACATACACATATGTTTTAATAACCTTTGCATGGATTTGGCGTGGTTCTGAGAATGCTAAGTACCATGGCAAGTCAACTTTTCTACTTAAGACCCCACTCACTGCACTTTAAATCTCAGTCTTGATAGACTTCGTTTGTGATAGTGTGCTGGAAAGAGTATATTGGATGAAGGGTCAGAATTTAGGTCAGCTTCTAAATTCCACTGCCTGATAGTAATATGTCCTCAAGAAAACACACCTCTCCCATCTCAGTCTGTATTTTGGAGGTTCTTATAATACACTTGCTGAGATCTCACCAAGCTCACAAGTTATATATGGTGCTACATAGGTTAGTAAATAATAAGAGAAAAATAATTCTGTCTGATAAAGAGACAGATAGTTGAGATAACAGGTCTGGCCTACTTTTGACCAGTTCTTTGAGCTCACTCCATTTGCCAACATCAGGAAGGTTATTTTGTTGTACTTTTTTTTGGACTACTTTGCCTCCCCATATTTTTCTTTTCAGTTTCCTCTTATTATGTGGCATGATGTGTCATATCAGATATTAATGGGAGAAATCATTTGCAAATGTCTTCCAAGCCATTGCTTGCTTGGAGACTTCCAGCAAAGAATAAATCAGAGGTCTCATCCCTTGATGGGGTGCCACAGAGCTTTCCTATATAAACATATACAATCACTGTACTACTCTAAAATAGAATATTTTGTTTGTAATTCCCATTTGAAATTTCTTTTTCAAAGATTCAGCAATTAGAAGATAGTCGATTTGAATCAATTTCGTTCCGATTTTGTTTCTTTCCATAGTTCAAATAGTGAGATTCAAAATGCCTACATAAACTTTTCTGGTTCTAATGGATGTCTGCTGGGCTCTTTTAGGAGACATTCCCTTACACCTCAATATAAGGGAAGCTTCAGATACAGGCCAGCCAATTGTGTTTTCACAGCCTGAAAGTGATGAGGTAAGTTCCATTTTTGGATACATATTTTTATTTCTTTTTATATACTTTTTGAAATATAGAAAGAAAGTTGGGAAGATTAAGCCTATATATTTGCAGTGTATATATATATTTAAACAAGGATTATTTAACTTGTCCAAAGCATCTTTAAGTTACTATCATGTACAGTAAGCTTCCAGTGCTGGCTCTAAATTATCAGCTAAACAAGTTTACCTACAGAGAATCATCACCCAACCAGTTTTCTCATGAAAAGCATGAAAATAGAGTTTGTAAAATTCTTATGTTGCTGGCTAGCAATATCTAACTGCCCAAGGTTATTATATTTCAGTATTAGAAGTTCAGCTGATTGGAGAAGGAAGCCTAATGCAAGAAAGTATTGAATTGGATATAAGGCAATTGTGTAAACCATTAGAGGTGGGATTTTTTTTTCTTTCCTTTTTTTTCAGGCAGGGTTTTGCTCTGTCACCCGGGCTGGAGTACAACTGTGCAATCCCAGCTCACTGCAGCCTTGACTTGCCATACTCAAGCAATCTTCCTATCTCAGCCTCCCCGTCCCGAGTAGCTAGGACCACAGGTGCACACCACCATGCCCTGCTGATTTTTTTTTTTTTTTTATGGAGACAGAGTCTCACTATGTTGCCCAGGTTGGTCTCGAACTCCTGGACTCAAGTTATCCTCCCATCTTGGCCTCCCAAAGGGCTGAGATTATAGGCATGAGCCACCATGCCCAGCCTAGAGATGAAATTTTCATTGCATTTATTTTAATAAATATAACTGGGAAGGTGAGGTAAAAAGACTAGTAGTGTTTCATTAGCCAACATCATTGGAGATGCAGTTGATAGATTTTCAAAATTACTGCCACATAAAATCTTTAAGCATAAAATATTTTAATCTTTTTAAAAATAGAAATAAAATTAATCATACATATTTTTTCTTTCCTAAATAACACTTGCTATTTAACTTGGAAACTGAATCATCATCTGGTACATCAGTTCAGATGTTGTTCCTTTGTTGAACAGTCCCAATCAATCTTCTAATAGTTTTTCTTTTTTTTTCTTTTCCTTAACTAATGGGTATAGCTTTACAGTAATGGTATTTTTTCCAAAACATAACTGCTGCTCTTTATATTCTAGTTTGCTTCCTTTAATCTTCTGTGAATTGGAAAATAAAAGAGCCAAGTTTGGTTAGAGCTGTAAAGTAAGAGTAAATGAACAGGAATCTTGGATAAGTAAAGTATATTCATTTTGAGTGATCTATTTCCTGCGTTTAGAGGTCCTTTCCTTTTCTTAAGGGTCAGCAGCTGTGGTATAGATGATTGTTTTGCTGGCGATATGATCTCTGAGTGGATACAGTTTAACAGTTACATTGTTTTTCTCTTCTCTGCCTTTTAGGTATTAAATGTTAAATTTCCTTTTCAGTCTTTCTCAACAATTTTTCAGATAAGCAAAAAACCGTAATCCTTTATCATCTTCATAATTAAAGTCTTCCAATCCCAACTACCGTAGCTGTACTTTATGCAATCTATGAAAAAGTTCTTTGAAAATTGAGGGTTTTTTGTTTTAATTACACACTTTTAAGTGCCTCCTGAGAACAGACTATAAAGACATTTCACAGTGATTCCTAGTGAATAAGAATAATTACTTATCAGTGCATTTCAATTAAGAGCTTAGATTTTTATTATTTTTTTCACCTGTTCATTATTTTTTCTTTGAAATCCTCCAGAAGAAAGAAACATTTCATTGAAGTTGGAGGAATGTAATATAACAGAGAACATATAGCCACCATCCAAAGATAATACGATTTAATACTCTAAATAGCATTGTTAGATTCTCGAAGGGGATCTCTGCATGGCAGGAAAAGCACTACATCTGAGTCATCATGGGGTACCAAGTTTGCCACTTTCTATGTGTGAGCTAAAGCAAGTTTTCTAACCTCTCTGAACCTTTCTCTCTATCTATAAATTGATGTCATATGAGGAAGATGAGAAAGAATAAATGAAATAATAATGTGAAAATACCTTGAAAAATGCCAAGTAGAATACAATTGTATTTACCTTCTGAAACTGCCTGTATAAGATGTCATGACACTAAATGTCTCTCCTCTTCCCTTTGCTAAAGAGCTGAGTCCACTTAGTGTCCTTGACATGGTATCAAGTAAATATCACTCTTTGATGTTATTTAAAAATCAAAGTAGGCCCAGCGTGGTGGCTCATGCCTGTAATCGCAGCACTTTGAGAGGCTGAGGCAGGCGGATCACAAGGTCAGGAGTTTGAGACCAACCTGGCCAACATGGTGAAACCCTGTCTCTAGTAAAAATACAAAAATTAGCTGGGCATGGTGGCACACACCTCTAATCCCAGCTACTTGGGAGGCTGAGGCAGGAGAATCACTTGAACCTGGGAGGCGGAGTTTGCAATGAGCCGAGGTCACGCCATTGCACTGCAGCCTGGGCAAAAAGAGCAAAACTCTGCCAAAAAAAAAAATCAGGGTAGCAGAATTTGAATCATGAGAGAAGAATTCCCAGCTTCAACATCAAAGACATTAACTCCTAGACACTAAGAAGCTGTGATTGAGGCCTAGGATCAGAATCCTCCGGTTAGTCTTGTGATGAATCTTGCCTCCTGAAACCCTCCTTCCCTTTCCCCTGTGAACTCAAATAGAAATGTGCTCTTAAAAACTAGTCACAACACTCTCACCAGATTCTCTTGTATTCATAGAAGCTTAATACCTATTCTGCCTGCATGTCTTCGTTTAAAGAATGAAGGAAGTGTTTATTTGCCAACATGATAAAACTTCTGCAGAAGTTAATGGGGCAAAACTTATAATCTTATTTGTTAATTATCCACTTTAGACTGATACTGTTTTTTGTTTGTTTGTTTGTTTGTTTTTTGAGACAGGATCTTACTCTATTACCCAGGTTGGAGTGCAGTGGCACGATCTCATCCTCCCAAGTAGCTGGGACCACAGGTTCACACCACCACATCCAGCTAATTTTTTGTGTTTTTGGTAGAGATGGGGTTTCACCATGTTGCCCAGGCTGGTGTCAAACTCCTGAGCTCAGGAGATTCACCTGCCTTGGCCTCCCAAAGTGCTGGGATTACAGACATGAGCCACCACACCTGGCCTAGACTGATACTTTTTATTGTTTACTTTTAGGGGTTGACTCATAGGCACAATTATAAATCAGTAAATGTTTAATCATTAGCTTTTTGTCTTCCTTCTTACTCCACCTTCTCCATTTTCTATCACTCCATCCTCCCAGCACCAGGTGTTAGGGCTCTTATTCTCTGCCCACAAAATCCTTTAGAATTATACATTGAGGATTTAACTTTCCCAGTAACATTTAACTTTCGGAAGAGGCAAACACTAAAAATGTAGTGATTAATTTAAAGATATGAATTGTGGTGAATTTAAGACATCATTGGAAATGTCGGAAGAGCTGTTAGTACTAATTAAAAAGTACTAATAATCTGCTGCTTGCTCAGACAATGGGCAAAACCTTCTGCACATGTACACCACTTAGGAAAGGCAAGTAAGACTCCAAATGTGAGTAGTGTAAAGTAGCCAGAGGAAACAATAGAGGAGGGGAGAGAAGGCGATATTTCGAATTCAGAACCCCTAAATTCAATGGCATTCCCACATGCTGGTGTGATTAATATTGTTGATGCAATTAAAACTACCTTCTGCTCTTTATTAAGACCAGAATACAAGGAATGGACCTG
This sequence comes from Hylobates moloch, assembly GCF_009828535.3. Taxonomy (NCBI): domain Eukaryota; kingdom Metazoa; phylum Chordata; class Mammalia; order Primates; family Hylobatidae; genus Hylobates; species Hylobates moloch. The sequence continues at coordinate 68,696,028 of NW_026652291.1, forward strand.
TGATTAGCTGATAACATTGTGGTTTTATCCTTTTTATCAAGTAAGAATATTAGCTACAGAAAGATGTGCTATAAGGTATTCCTGGTAAAGACTTTCAAATATGAGCGGGAACTTTATTTTCTTACAATTTCTAAATTATCACCTCACAATCTTAATATGAAATGACTGTGTATGATAAATTGGGACTTCAAATATTTAAAAACAAAAACAAAGGAAAAGACCTTTGTGCACTTTGGTTATCATTCATTCCCTGTTGCTATTTAATGGCAGACAGTAGGGTCCAACTGTATTATCTGTGCCTCTAGATGACCTAACAAAAAGATCTTGAATAGGAGAAAAGGGTTAGTCTGTGTAGAGTTGATGAAAGAAGAGAGTATTAATAGTTTGAGTTATCTCAGTTATGTCCTTTACATATGATATGTGTGTGTTACTTTTTTGCTAGTTATGGATTAAACAAAAGAAAGATTTGATTATTCCTCAGGTGGGAACAGTGCCCAAAGGACATGTTCATATGAGCTCTTCAATGAGATTGTAAATTTCTTGAGAGTATAATGAGAATAACAGCAGCTACAGATATTTATTATATGCTTCTTCTGTGCCAAGAATTCACATGCCATATTCTCACTTAATACTCCGAAAATGCTTTGAGCTAGATATAATTATTATAACCAGTTTACGGATATGGAAACTGAGCCTAGAAGGGTAAAGTAACTTGCCCAAAGCCTCACAGCTGATAAGTCATAAAGCCAAGATTCTAAACCATGGCTGTCTGACTTGAAGGCCCCAACTCTTCACCAAAGAACTGTTCTGCCACTATTTTATATGATTACATACTACAGATTTCCCAACACGATGCCTTGCATGCAATACGAACCAAAATGTATTTGTTGAAATAATACTGCACTGGCTAAAAAATTTAGCCTCAACAGTTTTTGAGAAATTGAAACTGTTAAACTAAGCACTTTTAGTGGTTTCTCAGCAACTGACAATATATTACTTTGAATGTGATATATTAGAAGTCTAAGTTTGGAGATAGTCCATTAAAAAGGAAAGGTTAAATGTAGCCAATTTGATTGTTCTGGAATCATTCAGTATTTTTTGTATTCTGATAGGTTTATGTCTCTAATTTAATGTAGATAAATACTAAAAGATTACAGAATGATGGTCTTGTCTCATCTTGCTTTAGTGAACTTTAAATTTTCATCACAAAATATTAGGCATAAGTACCTAGAAAAGCTACTAGGAGATAAAAGGTATTTATAAAGATATATGGGTGAAAATCAGCACATTTGATTTGAGAGAAACCTTTCTTTATAAGTAGATGTTATTTCTATTTATAAACAAAAACTATTTCTATTAACTACAGCAGAGAAGAACCCATTTTTAGACTATGCTTTATGATTATAATTACTTGTATTTGGGTTTACTGTTTAACATGTGGTGTAGTGGAAAAAGCTGGACTTTAGAGTCAGTTGGACCCAGGTTTGAAGGTTTTCCAGCCTGACTTCATGACCTTGAGCAAATAGCTCCTGATTTCATCATCCAAGTTGAACTGATGATGCTTGTTTTACGTGTCTGAGTGAGATTATTTACATGAAGTACTTGGTATAGTAGGTACTCAATAAAAACATTAAAAGCCTTATTCATGTTTTTAGAGTTTTTTTTTTTAAAGGACTCTCTTAAAATGACTTTTAATACTTTTCTGGTAAAATAAATCATGATTTAGCTGTTAGGGCTCAAGCATAGTCTTTAAAAATGAAGACATGCGAAACACTCTTAAAGCACTTCATCAAGTCAAGGCAAATAGACCACAAACATCTCTTTTTACTGTGCAGAGTCTGGGAATTGGTCAGCTTAGGTTCAAAGCCCAGCTCATCTCCTACTAGCTATAATGCTTTCGACAAAATTATTTACCTTTCTGGATGTTTCCTTATCTGTAAAGTCGGGATAATGATAGAATTTATGCCCAGAGTAACTGTGAAGATAAATAACACTTGGCAAATATTAAGTACTCAGTAAATCTTAGCTATTTTCATTAGTTGTATATAAATATATAACTGTGAGTATATTATTTTATTAGTTTGTTTTCACACTGCTGATAAAGACATACCAAAGACTGGGCAGTTTACAAAAGAAAGGTTTATTGGACTTACAGTTCCATGTGGCTAGGGAGGTCTCACAATCATGGAGGAAGGTGAATGGCAAGGAGGAATAAGTCATGTCTTACATGGATGGTGGCAGGCAAAAAGAGAGCTTGTGCAGGTAGACTCCCATTTTTTTTAAGCTATCAGATCTCACGAGATTCACTATTATGAGAACAGCATGGGAAAGACCCACCCAATGATTCAGTCACCTCCCACCAGGTTCTTCCCACAACACATTGGAATTGTGGGAGTTACAATTCAAGATGAGATTTGGGTGGGGACACAGCCAAACCATATCATTCCACCCCAGCCCCTCCCAAATCATATGTCCTCACATTTCAAACCCAATCATGCCTTCCCAGCAGTCCCCGAAAGTCTTAACTCATTTCAGCATTAACTCAAATGTCCACAGTCCAAAGTCTCATCTGAGACAAGGCAAGTCCCTTCTGCCTATGAGCCTGTAAAATCAAAAACAAGTTAGTTACTTCCTAGATACAGTGGGGGTACAGGCATTGGGCAAATACAGCTGTTCTAAATGGGAGAAATTGGCCAAAACAAAGGGGCTACAGGCCCCATACAAGTCTGAAATCTGGTGGGACAGTCAAATCTTAAGGCTCTAAAATTATCTCCCTTGACTCTATGTCTCAAATCTAGGTCACGCTGATGCAAGAGGTGGGTTCCCATAGTCTTGGACAGCTTCGCCCCTGTAGTTTTGCAGGGTATAGCCTACCTCCCGGCTGCCTTCGTGGTTTGGCGTTGAGTTTCTGCAGCTTTTTCAGGCACACTGTACAAGTTGTCAGTAGATCTGCCATTGTGGGATCTGGAGGATGGTGACTGTCTTCTTACAACTCCACTAGGTGGTGCCCCAGTAGGGACTCTGTGTGGGGGCTCTGACCCCACATTTCTCTTCTGCACTGCCCTAGCAGAGGTTCTTCGTAAGGACCTTGCCCCTACAGCAAACTTCTGCCTGGGCATCCAGGTATTTCCATACATCTGAAATCTAGGTAGAGGTTCCCAAACCTCAATTCTTGATTTCTGTGCACCCACAGGCTCAACACCATATGGAAGCTGCCAAGGCTTGAGGCTTGCTGCACCCTCTGAAGCCATGGCCTGAGCTCTTCATTGGCCCCTTTCAGCCATGGCTGGAACAGCTGAGGAGCAGGGCACCAAGTCCCTAGTTTGCACACAACACAAGGACCCTGGGCCCAGCCCACAAAAATTATATTTTCCTCCTAGGCCTCCAGACCTGTGATGGGAGAGGCTGCCATGAAGACCTCTGGCATGCCCTGGAGACGTTTTTGGGGATTAACATTCGGCTCCTAGTTACTTATGCAAAGTTCTGCAGCAGGCTTGAATTTCTCATCAGGAAATGGAACTTTCTATTCCTATCACAGTGTCAGGCTGCAAATTTTCTGAACCTTTATGCTCTGCTTCCCTTATAAAACTGAATGCCTTTAACAGCACCCAAGTCACCTCTTGAATGCTTTGCTGCTTAGAAATTTCTTCTGCCAGGTACCCTAAATCATCTCTCTCGAATTCAAAGTTCCACAAATCTCTAGGGCAGGGACAAAATGCTGCCAGTCTCTTTGATAAAACATAACAAGAGTCACCTTTGCTTCAGCTCCCAACAACTTCCTCATCTCCATCTGAGACCATCTTAGCCTAGACCTTATTGTTCCTATTAGTATCAGCATTTTTGTCAAAGCCACTCAAGTCTCTGGGAAGTTGCAAACTTTCACACATTTTCCTGTCTTCTTCTGAGCCCTCCAAACTGTTGCAACTGCTGCCTGTTACCCAGTTCCAAAGTCACTTCCACATTTTTGGGTATCTTTTCAGCAACGCTACACTCTACTGGTACCAATTTACTGTAATAGTTTGTTTTCACACTGCTGATAAGACATACCAGAGACTGGGCAGTTTACAAAAGAAAGAGGTTTATTGGACTTACAGTTCCATGTAGCTAGGGAGGCCTCACAATCATGGAGTAAGGTGAAAGGCAAGGAGGAACAAGTCATGTCTTACATGGATGGTGGCAGGCAAAAAGAGAGCTTGTGCAGAGAGACTCTTGTTTTTAAAGCTATCAGATCTCTTGAGACTTATTATCAAAGACCAGCATGGGAAAGACCCACCCCATGATTCAATCACCTCCTACCGGGTTCCTTCCACAACACGTGGGAATTGTGGGAGTTATAATTCAAGATGAGATTTGGGTGGGGACACAGCCAAACTGTATCAGTTATCAATGTAGAAATTAATGGTTTTAGAAAATTTTACTATTGTGTTCTACAGTTACTTTGTATGAATAAGGTAGAGGATATAAGTAATTTTGCATTATATTTATTTAAAGGAACTCTTAAAATGCAAATATCATTACAATGCAGGCATTAGGTTAGCTTGTGGCCCACTCTGTGGCTTAAGAGCTGATCTTAGTGCCCCATGACACTGGGATCCCAGACATAAAGAGTGTAACAATGAAACCAGGATTTTTTGCATGATATCCAAAATTTACCAGGTGAAAGAGCCTATAGGTGCTTGGTGCTGGTGTTACACACCATTCTCGGGGAGATGAAGAAAATGCTTTCCTAAGATAAACTGTAGCATGGTAATAAATAGTCCTCCTTAAAATGACTAACAGCTCTTATGCTAAAGATGGCAGTCTCTAACTGAAGATATCAATTTTTCAGAGCAAAAAGGTGTAATTTCTCTGCAACTAGACTAGGTTGCTAGTTTGCTGACACCAGAATTAGAATTTGAAAAACAGTAATTTCTGGTACTAAATATTATTTCAGAGAGTCACCTTCCAAATAATTACCCTCCAAATAATCTAAAATTCTTTCTTCCTTGTGCCGCCTGCAATGTATACAGCACTATCTTCTCAATACTGAATTTCCTCATCTCACTCAGCCTTTTTACTATCAAATACAGTGGGCCTCTATGACAAACAGTTGATGAGTCATTCAGTGTCTGCTGAAGAGAAATACAGAACAAATAAGTTTGTTCTTTTCCAGGCCAAAGCTTACTTGAGGATTGCTGTGGAAGTGGTAAGAAGATTGCCATCACCTTCAGAATGATTCCCCAAGTGTCCTGGAAATTTGCCTGGTACTGACATTAAGAGGACCTTTGGAAATCAGCAATGTGGTGATGGAACCTACAGAAATAATAGAAATCATAACTTTTTTATTTCTAAGGAAAGAATGTCTTCAGATCTGATTTGCTAAGCTAAGGTTCACGAAACTTTGATGTATCAATGTTAACTGCTATATTTAGGAATTTTTTGAAAGCTGGTGTGTACCACCTGCAAAGAACTGCATTTTATTTTATTGAATTACCTCTTTAGAAATCATGAGTTTATGATGTTACAAGTCCATTTTGGGAGAGAACTGTACACTTTTTGCAGGACCACAGAGTTAGTAATTTAAATGATATACTAAATTTGTGTATGGGCATAAGTATTACGCCTCCCCACCATGCAATTTGGACTGTCTTTGAATCCTGTCTTTAGTACTATCTTGGATATGTTCTTAATATGAACCTCTGCTTCTTCATCTGGATCACACCATACCCCAGACTTAATGAATCTCAGTCTCCAGGAGTGAAGCCTGAACATATGTATTTTTAATAAGACCATGATGATGTTGATGATGACTCTGGTAATCATGGCAGTAAGAATAATAGCTAACATTTAACAAGTTATAATTGTTCTTCCATTTGTGTGAGTGGGTACTATTATCTCCATTTTACAGATAAGTAATTTGAGATATAATTTGAAGGCACTCAACCTTGAGTGTCTTGCTGAGGGTTACTGTATCTAGCAAGTGATGGAGCTTGGATTTGAACTTGAGTAATTCGATATTAGATTCATCTTTTTGTACACCAATGTGCTTTTGTTAATTAAAAAAAGGGGGGGACAGCTAGGTGCAGTGGCTCATGCCTGTAATCCCAGCACTTTGGGAGGTTGAGGCGGGTGGATCATGAGGTCAGGAGTTCAAGACCAGCCTGATCAACATGGTGAAACCCCGTCTCTACTAAAAATACAAAAATGAGCTGGGCGTGGTGGCATACGCCTGTAATCCCAGCTACTCGGGAGGCTGAGGCAGGAGAATCATTTCAACCCGGGAAGCTGAGGTTGCAGTGAGCAGAGATTGTACCACTGCACTCCAGCCTGGTCGACAGAGTGTGACTCCATCTCAAAAAAAAAAAAAAAGTGGGAGGAGATGCAATATTTAGCATTTCCTCAAACTTTTTTTGGCCATGAAATCCACCCCCGCCTTCTTTTTCAGAGCATTTCATGAAGTTCACATTTCAAATAATACATTTTGAAAAACATTTATCTTGTGTAATTGAAGCTCAAAGAGATAGCGTCAACAACTTTTCAAAGTCAGGTGGCAGATAGTTTTAAAGCTGCAAGTACTGGTAAGTGTTAATTCTCATTTATAAAGAAGTGGTCTGTCACTTTTGGCACATGCCTTGACATCTGTTGCTGTACAGTTGTCAACCAGAAAATTAGGCATAGAATTTCACATTATTATAAGCATGTTTTCACACAAAAACATGTACATTGAAGTTTATTGTAACTTTATGTGTAATAACCAAAAACAACCCAGATTTTCTTCATTGGGTAAATGATTAAACAAACCATGGTACATTCATACCATGAGTACTACTCAGCAATAAAAAAAGAACAAACTATGGGTATAGGCAGCAACTTATAATTCCAGAGAATTATGCGAGTGAAAAAACCCAATTTAGAAAGGTTTTGTACCAAAAGATTCCATTTATATAACGTTCTTGAAGTGACATAATTATAGAAATGGAGAACAGATTAGTGGTGGCTGTGTTAAGGAGGGGGTGAGGATGGGAGAGAATTGGGTGTGGCTGTGAGAAACATGAGGGATCCGTGTGATGATGGAAATGTTCAATATCACAACTATCAATGTCAATATCCCAGTTGTGATATTGTGCTATAGTTTTGCAAGATGTTACCACTGGGGGAAATTGGGTGAAGGGCACATGGAATCTCTGTATTATTTCTTTCAACTGCATGTAAATCTACAATTATCTCAAAATAAAAATAAAAGTTAAAACACAAAGTGCTGTATCTGAACTGAAATTTACTGGACCAAATTATACTAATTAATATCATGAATAAAATTATGTGTGGGCGCACTGTAATCATATCACTCTGAGAAGGAAGTAATGACTTAAAGTTTCAGATATTCTTTGTGTATTTATTGTCTATTGAGGAAGAAGAAAATATAGATGATCATTGAGCACTTGTGAATACAAAAAATACTTAAACCAAACAACTTTATCCAGAAAAAGAATGACTTAAAGTTGTATGTCATCATTTAATACGTATCATGGGAAAATGGGAAAGATAGTCTTTACTCATAAATACATGACCGAGAGAAGATCCACATATAAAATTCCCTGCCCTCTTCTCCTCCTTCATTTGACTGTTGTCTGCAGATGCTTCAAGGAAGTCTACTGAAACAAATGGCGGTTGGAGTATATATGCAGGTTTAGACATGGAGGAAGGACCAGTAGCTATAAAAGAAGAACTAAGCTTATTCTAAAATTTTGCCGCCAACTCCAAAGGTAGACTGAAGTACAGGTAGTTTGCCTGTTTGTTAAGGAGTGATATTTATTTTCCATTCTTCACATCTCAATAGAGTGTAATTAAAAGACTGATATTTTGAAAAGATGAACAAAATTGGCAAACCTTTAGCCAGGCTCATTAAGAAAAGAGAGAAAGAAAGATGACATAAATCAACAAATCAGGAATGAAAAGGAGACATTATTACAGACATGAAAAGGACAATAAGAAAGATTACAAACACTTTATGCCCATTAAATCGAAGACTTAGATGAAACAGGCAAATGCTTTGAAAGAAACTACCAAAGCTCACTTAAGGAATAGATATATTCCTTTAATATAATTTATGACTGAGTAGTCATAAATTACTTTTAAAAATATAATTTGTGTTAAGAACCAACAAAGAAAACTCTAGCCCCAGATGCCTTTACTGTCAAAATCTACCCAACACTGAATGAAGGAATAATACCAGTTCTACACAAACTTTACCAGAAAATAGAGGGGGCACTTTCCAACTCATTTTGTGAAGCCAGCATTACCCTAATACAATACAAGAAAAGAAGAATACAGACAAATGTTCCTCATAAACATAGACACAAAATTCTTCAACAGATCTTACTTAATTGAATCCAGCATTATATAAAAAGGATAATACATATGACTATGAGGTCATTTTCCTGGGAATGCAAGGTTGGTTCAACATTTGAACATCAATCAATGTATGGCAGATTCAAGAAGAAACAGTAAAGCAAAACAGACTAAAGAAAAAAAGCGGCCGGGCGTGGTGACTCACGCTTGTAATCCCAGCACTTTGGGAGGCCGAGGCGGGCGGATCACGAGGTCAGGAGATCGAGACCATGGTGAAACCCCGTCTCTACTAAAAAATACAAAAAAATTAGCCAGGCGTGGTGGCGGGCGCCTGTAGTCCCAGCTACTCGGAGAGGCTGAGGCAGGAGAATGGCGTGAACCCGGGAGGCGGAGCTTGCAGTGAGCCGAGATTGTGCCACTGCACTCCAGCCTGGGTGACAGAGCGAGACTCCGTCTCAAAAAAAAAAAAAAATAAAAAAAAATAAAAAAAGCATGTTTATTTGAATAGGTATAGCCCAAGCATATAACAAAACTGAACATTCATTTGCAATAAGAATTAGCAAACTAGAAATAGAAAAACAACTTTTTCAACCTAATAAAAGGCATCCACAAAGAACTACAACTAACATCATTGCTAATGGTGAAAGACCCACTGCAAGGCTGTCCAAGCTCACCATTTTATTCATTATCATACCTAAGGTCTTTCCTAGTGCAATAGAAAAAGAAATAAAGGCATATAGATTAGAAAGGAAGAAATAAAACCATCTCTGTTCACAGACAAATTGATTGTCTATGGAGAACATTCCAAATAATATGCAAAAAAGCAACTAGAACTAATAAGTGGATTTAGCAGAGATGCAGTATGCAAGGTTGACTTACAAAACCAATTTTATTTCTGTATACTAGCAATAAACAATTAGAAATTGAATGAAAAATGTTCGATTTATAGCACCCAAAAAACCATGAAATATTTACATGTAAATATAATATGTAAAAGATCTGTTATTCTGACAACTACAAAACACTAATGAAGAAATCAAAGAAAATATTTAGGTGGTGAGACATACCATGTTCAAGGTTTGGAAGACTCAACATGTTTAAAATATCTATTCTCCCCAAACTGATCTATATCCAATGTGATTTCTGTCAAAATCCAACAAGACTCTAACTGAAATTGACAACTTGATTCTAATATTTTCTTGGAACTAGAGAGTGTCCAGAATAGCCAAATTATTTTGAACAAAAAAAGATTAAAGTTTAGGAACTTACACCACCTGATTTGAAGACTTTTTTTGTTTTTTATTTTTTGAGATGGAGTCTCACTCTGTTGCCAGGCTGGAGTATAATGGCGCGATCTTGGCTCACTGCAACCCCTGCCTCCTGGGTTCAAGTGGTTCTCCTGCCTCAGTCTCCTGAGTAGCTGGGACTACAGGCATGCGCCATCACGCCCAGCTAATTTTTGTATTTTTTAGTAGAAACCGAGTTTCACCATGTTGGCCAGGAAAGTCTTGATCTCTTGACCTTGTGATCTGCCCACCTCGGCCTCCCAAAGTGCTGGGATTACAGGTGTGAGCCACTGTGCCCAGCCTGAAGACTTATTATAAAACTACAGTAATCAAGGCAATGTGGTATTGGTCTAAAGATAGAAATATAGATCCATGGGTCAGAGTTCAGAAACAGACATACACAGATATAACTTGATTTCCAACAAAGGTGCCAAAGCAATTCATTGGAGAATGGATGACTTTTCAGCACTTGTGCTTGAATGATGAGACATATTTTTACAAAGAAATAAACCTTGCCTCCTTCTAGATCTAAAAACACATCAAAATGGATCATAGACCTAAATATAAAATCTAAAACTATGACACTTCTAAAAGAAAAACATAGAGGAAAATCTTCATGATCTTGAGTTATGCAAAAATAAGATGCAAAAATCCTGATTAAACAATAACAGAAAAAGTAGATAACTGGTATTTCATCAAAACTAAAATTTAACTGTTTGAAAGACGCAGTTAAGAAAATCAAAGGCAATTTATAGACTAGGAGAAAACATTTGTGAAACATGTCTTATGAAGAGTTTAAAATATATAAAGAATATGTACAACTGATTAATAAGACAACCCAATTTAAAATGGGTGAAGGATTTGAATAGACACTTTGCCAAAGAAGAGATATCATTGACAAATCACATGAAAATGCTCAATGTTTTTAGTCATTAGGGAGATGCAAATTGAAACCACAATGGGATACCACTACAAAGCCACTAAAATTGCTATGATTTAAAAGATTGGCAATACCAAGTGCTGAAGACGATGTGGATCCACTGGAAATCTCATACCCTGTTGGTGGGAATGGGAATGTAAAATAATGCCACTTTGGAAACAGTCTGGCATGCTTTTTTTTTTTTTTTTTTTTTTGGACACAGGATCTCTCTGTTTCCCAGGCTGTTTTCAAACTCCTGGGCTCATGCAGGTCTCTCACCTTGGCTTCCCCAAGTGTTAGGATTACAGGCATAAGCCTCCATGCCTGGCTCTGTTATACTCTTAAAGAGTTAAAAGGTGCACATACCCTATAATTAAATATTATGCTTCTAGATATTTACCCAAGACAAAACAGACACATATTTTCATGAAGATTTACACACATGTTCCTATCAACTTTGTTTATAATATCCAAAAGCTGGAAACAACTCCAATATGCATCAAAAGGTGAATGGGAATGTCCTGAATGGAAGATCATCATGGCGGATAGGAGGCAAAACTAGATTGCAGCTCCGACTCAGACGGACAGAGCAGCATGCAGAGGCTCGCATTGTGAATTTTAGCTCCAGAATGACTGCAAGAACAAACCAGGAATTGCAATAAGACCCACAGACCCTCTGAAGGAAGCAACTGCTTCTGCAGGACTCAGGAGACACCCCTAATATTGTGAGTGCCCCAACTCTGGAAGTGGGAAAGAGAGATCCTCCTCTCCCAAACACATACCCTTACTGGGGAAACGGAAGGTCTGTTTGCAGGAGAAGTCTCCAACCTTACCAGGAGCTGAGTCAATTTAGAGAGCCAAGCGAAATACAGGGGTAGAGGAAGCAGCAGGAAAGGTGCTTGGAGTTCGCTGGGTCCCCAAGCAAATCATTCCTGCCTGTCACCACAGAAATCCATCGGGAGGGTGGCCAGAGGCACAGGAAAATGCCACAGGGAGAAGGAAATCTCCAGCTGAACTTTGAAACAATTTGACCTGGGCAAGAAGCCTCCTAGCCATAACTCAGGGGAGGGCGTGAATATGGTGTGCAGACTCCACAGGTAGGAGAAGACCCAAGCCCTTTTCTTTCTCAGCTTAGGGGCAGGTAGCCCAAGGCAAGTTCTCAAGCCCTGTCCGCCCACTGCCTGGAAACAGACTCAGGGCTGTTGCGGGGGACACAGTGGGAGTGAGGCTGGCCATTTGGATTGTCTGGGAGCTGGGTGAGGCTTGTGACTGCCGGCTTTCCCCTACCTCCTTGAAAACCTACATGACTCAGCAGAGGCCAGCCATAATCCTCCTAGGTACACAACTCCACTAACCTGGGAACCTTGCTCCCATCCCCCATAGCAGCCACAGCGAGACCTACCCAAGAAGAGTCTGAGCTCAGACATGCCTAGCCCTGCCCCAACTTGATGGGCCTTCCCTATCTACCCTGGTAGCTGAAGGCAAAGGACATATACCCTTGGGAGTTCTAGGGCCCCGCCCATTTCCAGTTCCTCTCCATACTACCACAGCTGATGCTCTCTGGGAAGTGCCACCTCCCAGCAGCAGGCCAACCAGCACAAAAATAGAACATTAAACCACCAAAGCTAAGAACTCTCAGAGAGTCCATTTCACCCCCCTGCCACCTCCACTGGAACAGAAGCTGGCATCCACAGCTGAGAGACCTATAGACAGTTCACTTCACAGGACTCAATGCAGACAACCCCCAGTACCAGCCTGGAGCTGGGTAGACTTGCTGGGGGGCTAGATCCAGAAGAGAGATAACAATCACTGCAGCTTGGCTCACAGGAAACCATATCCACAGGAAAAGGGGGAGATACTACATCAAGGGAACACACCGTGGGACAAAAGGATCTGAACAGCCTTCAGCCCTAGACCTTCCCTCTGAAAGAGCCTACCCAAATAAGAAGGAACCAGAAAACCAACTCTGGTAATATGACCAAAAAAAAAAGGGTCTTTAACACCCCCCCCCCCAAAAAAAATCACACTAGTCCACCAGCAATGGATCCAAACCAAGAAGAAATTCCTGATTTACCTGTAAAAGAATTCAGTAGATTAGTTATTAAGCTAGTGAGGGGGGTACCAGAGAAAGGTAAAGCCCAATGCAAGGAAATTCAAAAATAATACAAGAAGTGATGGGAGAATTATTCAAGGAAATAGACAGCATAAAGAAAAAACAATCAAAACTTTAGGAAAATTTGGACACACTTATAGAAATGCAAAATTCTCTGGAAAGTCTCAGCCATAGAATTGAACAAGTAGAAGAAAGAAATTCAGAGCTCAAAGACAAGGTCTTTGAATTAACCCAGTTCAACAAAGACAAAGAAAAAAGAATAAGAAAATATGAACAAAGCCTCCAAGAAGTCTGGGATTATGTTAAACGACCAAAACTAAGAATAATCAGTGTTCCTGAGGGAGAAGAGAAATCTAAAAGTTTGGAAAACATATTTGGGGGAATAATTGAGGAAAACGTCCCCAGTCCTTGCTAGAGACCTAGACATCCAAATACAAGAAGCACAAAGAACACCTGGGAAATTCATTGCGAAAAGATCATCACCTAGGCACACTGTCATCACTTTAGCTAATGTTAAGATGAAGGAATCTTAAGAGCTGTGAGACAAAAGCAACAGGTAACCTATAAAGGAAAACCTATCAGATTAAGAGCAGATTTCTCAGAAGAAACCCTGCAAACTAGAAGGGATTGGGGCCCTATCTTCAGCCCCCTCGAACAAAACAATTATCAGCCAAGAATTTTGTATCTAGCAAAACTAAGCATCATATATAAAGGAAAGGTACAGTCTTTTTCAGAAAAACAAATGCTGAGAGAATTTGCCACTACCAAGCCACCTCTACAAGAACTGCTAAAAGGAGCTCTAAATCTTGAAACTAATCCTGGAAACACATCAAAACAGAACCTCTTTAAAGCATAAATCTCACAGGACCTATAAAACAAAACTACAAGTTAACAAACAAAAGCAAACAAAAACAAAAACAAGGTACACAAGCAACAAATGGCATGATGAATGGAATGGTACCTCACATCTCAATACTAACATTGAATGTAAATGGCCTAAATGCTCCACTTAAAAGATACAGAACTGCAGGATGGATAAGAACTCACCAACCAACCTTCTGCTGCCTTCAGGAGACTCACCTAACACATAAGGACTCACATAAAATAAAGGGGTGGAAAAAGGCATTTCATGCAAATGGACATCAAAAGTGAGCAGAGGTAGCTATTCTTAGGTCAGACAAAACTTTAAAGCAACAGCAGTTAAAAGAGACAAAGAGGGACATTATATAACAGTAAAAGTCCTTGTGCAATAAGAAAACATCACAATCCTAAACATATCTGCACCTAACACTGGAGCTCCCAAATTTACAAAACAATTATCAATAGACCTAAGAAATAAGATTGACAGCAACACAATAATAGTGAAGGACTTCAGTATTCCACTGAAAGCACTAGCCAGGTCATCAAGATAGAAAGTCAACAAAGAGCAATGGATTTAAACTATATCTTGGAACAAAGGGACTTAACAGATATATACAGAACATTTCATCCAACAAGCACAGAATACACATTCTATTCAACAGCTCATGGAACTTTTTCCAAGATAGAGGCCATAAAACGAGCCTCAATAAATTTAAGAAAATTGAAATGTTGTCTGTCAGACCACAGTGGAATAAAACTGGAAATCAAATCCAAAAGGAACCTTCAAAAACATGCAAATACATGGAAATAAAATAAACTGCTTCTGAATAATTATTGGGTCAAAAATGAAATCAAGATGGAAATTTAAAAATTCTTCAAACTGAACGACAGTAATGACACATCCTATCAAAACCTCTGGGATACAGCAAAGGCAGTGCTAAGAGGAAAGTCCATAGCCCTAAATGCCTACATCAAAAAGACCGAAAGAGCACAAACTGACATTCTAAGATCACACCTCAAGGAACTAGAGAAACAAGAACAAATCAAACCCAAACCCAGCAGAAGAAAAGAAATAACCAAGATCAGAGCAGAGCTAAATGAAATTGAAACAAAAAGCAATGCAAAACATAACTGAAATAAAAAGCTGGTTCTTTGAAAAGATACATAAAATTGAAAGACTATTAGCAAGATCAACCAAGAAAATGAGAGAAAATCCAAATAACCTCATTAAGAAACAAATCAGGAGATATTACAACTGACACCATTGAAATACAAAAGATTATTCGAGACTACTATGAACAGCTTTATGCACATAAACTAGACAACCTAGAAGAGATGTATAAATTCCTGGAAAAATACAACCCTCCTAGCTTAAATCAGGAAGAATTAGATACCCTTAGCCGACCAATAACAAGCAGTGAGATTGAAATGGTAATTTTAAAATTACCAACTGAAAAAATCCAGGACCAGATGGATTCACAGCAAAATTCTATCAGACATTCAAAGAATTGGTACCTATCCTTTTCTCACTATTCCACAAGATAGAGAAAGAGGGAATCCTCCCTAATTCATTCTGTGGAGCCAGTGTCACCCTAATACCAAAACCAGGAAAGGACATAACCAAAAAAGAAAACTACAGACCAATATCCCTGATGAACATAGATGCTAAAATTCTTAACAAAATACTAGCTAACCAGATCCAACAATATATCAAAAAGATAATCCACCCTGATCAAGTGAGTTTCATACCAAGGATGCAGGGATGGTTTAACATATGCAAGTCAATAAATGTGATACACCATGTAAACACAATTAAAAACAAAAATCACATGATCATCTCAATAGATGCAGAAAAACCATTAGACAGAATCCAGCATCCCTTTATGATTAAAACTCAGCAAAATCGGCATACAGGGGACATATCTCAATGTAATAGAAACCATCTGTGACAAACCCACAGCCAACATAATACTGCATAGGGAGAAGTTGAAAGCATTCCCTCTGAGAACTGGAACAAGACAAGGATGCCTAGTCTCACCACTCCTCTTCAATATAGTACTGGAAGTCCTAGCCAGAGCAATCAGACAAGAGAAGGAAAGAAAGGGCATCCGAATCAGTAAAGAAGAAGTCGAACTGTTACTGTTGCTGATGATATGATTGTTTATCTTGAAAACCCTTAAGACTCCTCCAGAAAGCTCCTGGAACTGAGAAAAGAACTCAGCAAAGTTTCCAGATACAAGATTAATGTACACAAATTAATAGCTCTTCTATACACCAACAGTAACCAAGCAGAGAATCAAATCAAGAACTCAACCCCTTTTACAATAGCTGCAAAAAAAAAATACTTAGGAATATGCCTAACCAAGGAGGCAAAAGACCTCTACAAGGAAAACTACAAAACACTGCAGAAAGAAATCGTAGATGACCTAAACAAACGGAAACACATTCCATGCTCATGGGTGGGTAGAATCAATATTGTGAAAATGACCATACTGCCAAAAGCAATTTACAAATTCAATGCAATCCCTATCAAAATACCACAATCATTCTTCACAGAATTAGAAAAAACAATTATAAAATTCATATGCAACCTAAAAAGAGCTTGCATACCCAAAGCAAGCTAAGCAAAAAGAACAAATCTGGAGGCATCACACTATCTGATTTCAAACTATACTATAAGGCCATAGTCACCAAAATGGCTTGGTATAGGTATAAATCAGGCACATAGACCAATGGAACAGAATAGAAAACCCAGAAATCAACCCAAATACTTATAGCCAACTGATCTTTGACAAAGTAAACAAAAACATAAAGTGGGGAAAGGACACCCTTTTCAACAAATGGTCCTGGGACAATTGGCTAGCCACATGTAGGTAAATGAAACTGGATTTTCATCTCTTACCTTATACAAAAATCAACTCAAGATGGAGTAAGGACTTTAAGACCTGAAACTATAAAAACTCTAGAAGATAACATTGGAAAAACCCTTCTAGACATTGGTTTAGGCAAGGATTTCATGACCAAGAACCCAAAAGCAAATGCAATAAAAACAAAGTAAATAGTTGGGACCTAATTAAACTAAAGAGCTTTTGGATGGCAAAAGGAACAGTCAGCAGAGTAAACAGACAACCCACAGACTGGGAGAAAACCTTCACAATCTCTACAGCTGACAAAGGACTAGTATCCAGAATCTACAACTAACTCAAATAAATCAGTATGAAAAAAAAATCCCATCAAAAAGTGGGCTAAGGATATGAATAGGCAGTTCTCAAAAGAAGATATACAAATGGCCAACAAACATGAAAAAATGCTCAACATCACTAGTGATCAGGGAAATGCAAATCAAAACCACAATGTGATACCACCTTACTCCTGCAAGAATGGCCATAATCAAAAAAGCAAAAAACGGTAGACGTTGGCATGGATGTGGTGATCAGGAAACACTTCTACACTGCTAGTGGGAATGTAAACTAGTACAGCCACTATGGAAAACAGTGTGGAGATTCCTTAAA